>NC_138770.1:431994840-432244840 GCF_965119305.1 Pelophylax lessonae | reverse complement strand
CAGGAAAAAGAGGGGATGGAGGAGTGCAAGAAAAGAGGGGATGGAGGAGTGCAGGAAAAATAGGGGATGGAGGAGTGCAAGAAAAGAGGGGATGGAGGAGTACAGGAAAAGAGGGGATGGAGGAGTGCAGGAAAAGGGGGAATGGAGGAGTGCAGGAAAAGAGGGTGATGGAGGAGTGCAGGAAAAAGAGGGGATGGAGGAGTGCAGGAAAAGAGGGTGATGGAGGAGTGCAGGAAAAAGAGGGTGATGGAGGAGTGCAGGAAAAAGAGGGGATGGAGGAGTGCAGGAAAAGAGGGGATGGAGGAGTGCAGGAAAAAGAGGGGATGGAGGAGTGCAGGAAAAAGAGGGGATGGAGGAGTGTAGGAAAAAGAGGGGATGGAGGAGTGCAGGAAAAGAGGGGATGGAGGAGTGCAGGAAAAGGGGGGATGGAGGAGTGCAAGAAAAGAGGGGATGAAGGAGTGCAGGAAAAGGGGGGATGGAGGAGTACAGGAAAAGAGGGGATGAAGGAGTGCAGGAAAAGAGGGGATGGAGGAGTGCAGGAAAAAGAGGGGATGGAGGAGTGCAAGAAAAGAGGGGATGGAGGAGTGCAGGAAAAATAGGGGATGGAGGAGTGCAAGAAAAGAGGGGATGGAGGAGTGCAGGAAAAGAGGGGATGGAGGAGTGCAGGAAAAGGGGAGATGGAGGAGTACAGGAAAAGAGGGGATGGAGGAGTGCAGGAAAAAGAGGGGATGGAGGAGTGCAAGAAAAGAGGGGATGGAGGGGTGCAAGAAAAGAGGGGATGGAGGAGTGCAGGAAAAATAGGGGATGGAGGAGTGCAAGAAAAGAGGGGATGGAGGAGTGCAGGAAAAGGGGGAATGGAGGAGTGCAAGAAAAGAGGGGATGGAGGAGTGCAGGAAAAGGGGGATGGAGGAGTGCAGGAAAAGATGGGATGGAGGAGTGCAGGAAAAAGAGGGGATGGAGGAGTGCAGGAAAAGAGGGGATGGAGGAGTGCAGGAAAAGAGGTGATGGAGGAGTGCAGGAAAAGAGGGGATGGAGGAGTACAGGAACAGAGGTGATGGAGGAGTGCAGGAAAAGAGGGGATGGAGGAGTGCAGGAAAAAGAGGGGTGATGAAGGAGTGCAGGAAAAAGAGGGGATGGAGGAGTGCAGGAAAAGAGGGGATGGAGGAGTGCAGGAAAAGAGGGGATGGAGGACTGCAGGAAAAGAGGGGATGGAGGAGTGCAGGAAAAGAGGGGATGGAGGAGTGCAGGAACAGAGGTGATGGAGGAGTGCAGGAAAAGAGGTGATGGAGGAGTACAGGAACAGAGGTGATGGAGGAGTGCAGGAAAAGAGGGGATGGAGGAGTGCAGGAACAGAGGTGATGGAGGAGTGCAGGAAAAGAGGGGATGGAGGAGTGCAGGAACAGAGGTGATGGAGGAGTGCAGGAAAAGAGGGGATGGAGGAGTGCAGGAAAATAGGGGATGGAGGAGTGCAGGAAAAGAGGGGATGGAGGAGTGCAGGAAAAGAGGGGATGGAGGAGTGCAGGAAAAGAGGGGATGGAGGACTGCAGGAAAAGAGGGGATGGAGGAGTGCAGGAAAAGAGGGGATGGAGGAGTGCAGGAACAGAGGTGATGGAGGAGTGCAGGAAAAGAGGTGATGGAGGAGTACAGGAACAGAGGTGATGGAGGAGTGCAGGAAAAGAGGGGATGGAGGAGTGCAGGAACAGAGGTGATGGAGGAGTGCAGGAAAAGAGGGGATGGAGGAGTGCAGGAACAGAGGTGATGGAGGAGTGCAGGAAAAGAGGGGATGGAGGAGTGCAGGAAAATAGGGGATGGAGGAGTGCAGGAAAAGAGGGGATGGAGGAGTGCAGGAAAAGAGGGGATGGAGGAGTGCACAAAAAGAGGGGATGGAGGAGTGCAGGAAAAAGAGGGGATGGAGGAGTGCAGGAAAAGAGGTGATGGAGGAGTACAGGAACAGAGGTGATGGAGGAGTGCAGGAAAAGAGGGGATGGAGGAGTGCAGGAACAGAGGTGATGGAGGAGTGCAGGAAAACAGGGGATGGAGGAGTATAGGAACAGAGGTGATGGAGGAGTGCAGGAAAAGAGGGGATGGAGGAGTACAGGAACAGAGGTGATGGAGGAGTGCAGGAAAAGAGGGGATGGAGGAGTGCAGGAAAAAGAGGGGTGATGAAGGAGTGCAGGAAAAAGAGGGGATGGAGGAGTGCAGGAAAAGAGGGGATGGAGGAGTGCAGGAAAAGAGGGGATGGAGGAGTGCAGGAAAAGAGGGGATGGAGGAGTGCAGGAAAAGAGGGGATGGAGGAATGCAGGAAAAGAGGGGATGGAGGAGTGCAGGAAAAAGAGGGGATGGAGGAGTGCAGGAAAAGAGGGGATGGAGGAGTGCAGGAAAATAGGGGATGGAGGAGTGCAGGAAAAGAGGGGATGGAAGAGTGCAGGAAAAGAGGGGATGGAGGAGTGCAGGAAAAAGAGAGGTGATGGAGGAGTGCAGGAAAAAGAAGGGACAGAGGAGTGCCGGAAAAGGGGGGATGGAGGAGTGCAGGAAAAAGAAGGGACAGAGGAGTGCCGGAAAAGGGGGGATGGAGGAGTGCAGGAAAAAGAGGGCTGATGGAGGAGTGCAGGAAAAAGGGGGATGGGGGAGTGCAGGAAAAAAAGGGGTGATGGAGGAGTGCAAGAAAATGAGGGGATTGAGGAGTGCAGGAAAAAGAGGGGTGATGAAGGAGTGCAGGAAAAAGAGGGGTGATGGAGAGGTGCAGGAATAAAAGGGTGATGGAGGAGTGCAGGAAAAGAGGGGATGGAGGAGTGCAGGAAAAAGAGGGGATGGAGGAGTGCAGGAAAAAGAGGGGATGGAGGAGTGCAGGAAAAGAAGGGATGGAGGAGTGCAGGAAAAGAGGGGATGGAGGAGTGCAGGAAAAGAAGGGATGGAGGAGTGCAGGAAAAGAGGGGATGGAGGAGTGCAGGAAAAGAGGGGATGGAGGAGTGCAGGAAAAAGAGGGGATGGAGGAGTGCAGGAAAAGAAGGGATGGAGGAGTGCAGGAAAAGAAGGGATGGAGGAGTGCAGGAAAAAGAGGGGATGGAGGAGTGCAGGAAAAAGAGGGGATGGAGGAGTGCAGGAAAAGAGGGGATGGAGGAGTGCAGGAAAAGAGGGTGATGGAGGAGTGCAGGAAAAAGAGGGGATGGAGGAGTGCAGGAAAAGAGGGTGATGGAGGAGTGCAGGAAAAAGAGGGTGATGGAGGAGTGCAGGAAAAAGAGGGGATGGAGGAGTGCAGAAAAAGAGGGGATGGAGGAGTGCAGGAAAAAGAGGGGTGATGGAGAGGTGCAGGAAAAAGAGGGGATGGAAAAGAAGGCCCCTTTCACACTTGCGCGACTTGTCATGCGACTTGGGACTGCAAAGTTGCATGACAAGTCGCACTCCATGATTTTCAAAGATTACCATTCATATCTGTGCCACTTCAAAGTAGTCCCTGCACTACTTTGGTCCAACTTTGATGCAACTTGAGGTCCATAGACTTCAAGATTACACAGGCATCGCTTCAAGTTGCATCAAAGTTGCACGACAGGTCGTACAAGTGTGAAAGGGACTAGTTGCGGGAAATTTGTAACGAACTTTTTTTCAATCCAAAAAAACTTATTTTTTGGTGTGAACAAAATCTTCATTTATTTAGACATTCCCTGTAAAAAACAAACGCCCATTGTAGCCTCAGTTATCAAAACACTTTCCCTTTTCAATACATTAGACCCCTTTCACACTTGTGCGACTTGTACTGCATCTTGGGACTGCAAAGTCACATGACAAGTCACACTCCATGATGAGTACCATTCACATCTGTGCGATTTCAAAGTAGCCCCTGCACTACTTTGGTCTGACTTTGATGCAGCTTGAGGTCCATAGACTTCAAGATTACACAGGCATTGCTTCAAGTCGCGCCACATTTGCACGGCAAAGTCATGTCAAAGTCGCATCAAAGTTGTGTGACTTTCAGGTTGACAAGGGTGAAAGGGACTAGTGGTGGGGAAGTTGTAGGGGACTTTTATTTTAACCCAGTAAAACTTTCTCTGAAGTTCTTTTGTGGGGTGTACAAAATTTTTTTATTTGTACATTCCCTATAAAAATAAACACCGTTGTAGCCTCGGTTATCAAAACACTTTCTCTTTTCAATACAATATGGCACCTTTCACATTTGTGCGACTATTCCTGCGACTTGTATACACATACATGACATCACTCCTGATTTTTTTATTCTGTCGCACAAGAATTTTCGTAATTGAGTAACCTATTTGTTTTTGATATGGAGACAAGCATGCAAAAAAAAGCGGACAATCATTAGTTGAAATTCTCATTGTGTGTACTAGCCTTTAGGCTAAGTTCACACTGGCATTAAAAACGCCCTCAAACGCCTATGCAAATGATACATTGGACAGCACATAGTGCTGTTCACACTATCAAAATATGAAGCGTCAGCGTCGCTTCGTTTCAAAATTAAAGCCTCATGTCAAGTCAGGAGGCGTTTGAAGCCTTTCAACGCCTCCCATTCAAGTCTATGGTAACGCTTCACAAATGCTCTGGCAGGCAGTTGGGGTGCGGTTGCGGTGCACTTAGATTCCTTTATTTCCTGTAATGCAATAGTTGCTTGTGGAGTGTTTTTAACACTCATCAAACACTTCAAAACTGCCCATAGGGCGTTTGGGGAGCATTTTTAACTCGTCATTAACACTTGTAAAGCGCCAGACTACCACCCATACTAAAGGTAATTAACGCAAGTCTGACACCCATACTAATGCTATAGGAGCATTTGTTATGAATTAGAAGTTTAGTCAAGTGTGAACAAGCCCTTTCTGCAGTAGCATCTGGACGGTGTGATTTTTATGCGTTTTTATGTGCACGCTCCAGACCCCCCTGCAATAATAGATTCCCTCCAGTGACATTAGATCCCCAGCAACAACAGACCCTGCAGCACACCTCCAGCACCCCTTGCCATTACATACATTCAGTCCTGGAGGTGCCGGAACTGCGTTCCCCCGCGTTCCCGCTGAAAAAAAGCCCTGTATATATACAGTGGGTACGGAAAGTATTCAGACCCCCTTAAATTTTTCACTCTTTGTTATATTGCAGCCATTTGCTAAAATCATTTAAGTTCATTCTTCTTCCTCATGAATGTACACATAGCACCCCATACTGACAGAAAAACACAGAATTGTTGACATTGTTGCAGATTTATTAAAAAAGAAAAACTGAAATATCACATGGTCCTAAGTATTCAGACCCTTTGCTGTGACACTCATATATTTAACTCAGGTGCTTTCCATTTCTTCTGATCATCCTTGAGATGGTTCTACACCTTCATTTGAGTCCAGCTGTGTTTGATTATACTGATTGGATTTGATTAGGAAAGCCACACACCTGTCTATATAAGACCTTCCAGATCACAATGCATGTCAGAGCAAATGAGAATCATGAGGTCAAAGGAACTGCCTGAAGAGCTCAGAGACAGAATTGTGGCAAGGCACAGATCTGGCCAAGGTTACAAAAAGATTTCTGCTGCACTTAAGGTTCCTAAGAGCACAGTGGCCTCCATAATCCTCAAATGGAAGACGTTTGGGACGACCAGAACCCTTCCTAGAGCTGGCCGTCCGGCCAAACTGAGCTATCGGGGGAGAAGAGCCTTGGTGAGAGAGGTAAAGAAGAACCCAAAGATCACTGTGGCTGAGCTCAAGAGATGCAGTCAGGAGATGGGAGAAAGTTGTAGAAAGTCAACCATAACTGCATCCCTCCACCAGTCGGGGCTTTATGGCAGAGTGGCCCGACGGAAGCCTCTCCTCAGTGTAAGACACATGAAAGCCCGCATGGAGTTTGTTAAAAAACACCTGAAGGACTCCAAGATGGTGAGAAAATAAGATTCTCTGGTCTGATGAGAATAGAACTTTTTGGCCTTAATTCTAAGCGGTATGTGTGGAGAAAACCAGGCACTGCTCATCACCTGTCCAATACAGTCCCAACAGTGAAGCATGGTGGTGGCAGCATCATGCTGTGGGGGTGTTTTTCAGCTGCAGGGACAGGACGACTGGTTGCAATCGAGGGAAAGATGAATGCGGCCAAGTACAGGGATATCCTGGACAAAAACCTTCTCCAGAGTGCTCTGGACCTCAGACTGGGCCGAAGGTTTACCTTCCAACAAGACAATGACCCTAAGCACACAGCTAAAATAACGAAGGAGTGGCTTCACAACAACTCCGTGACTGTTCTTGAATGGCCCAGCCAGAGCCCTGACTTAAACCCAATTGAGCATCTCTGGAGAGACCTAAAAATGGCTGTCCACCAACGTTTACCATCCAACCTGACAGAACTGGAGAGGATCTGCAAGGAGGAATGGCAGAGGATCCCCAAATCCAGGTGTGAAAGACTTGTTGCATCTTTCCCAAAAAGACTCCTGGCTGTATTAGATCAAAAGAGGGCTTCTACTAAATACTGAGCAAAGGGTCTGAATACTTAGGACCATGTGATATTTCAGTTTTTCTTTTTTAATAAATCTGCAACAATGTCAACAATTCTGTGTTTTTCTGTCAGTATGGGGTGCTATGTGTACATTCATGAGGAAGAAGAATGAACTTAAATGATTTTAGCAAATGGCTGCAATATAACACAGAGTGAAAAATTTTAGGGGGTCTGAATACTTTCCATTCCCACTGTATATATATATATATATATATATATATAGAAGGATCACATGGGCTCTGTGATCATTCCAAGGAGAAGAATGGTCAGCTGTGTTTACAACAGCTGACTGTTCTTCTCTCTCAGTGGGGAGCGATCACGGGGATCAGGCAGCAATCTAAGCTGCCTGCCCGCTGCATTGGCTTCCCCTAGCCTCCTGAGAGCGAGCGCCGTACATGTACGGCGATTCGTCTGGGAGCGGGTGCCTGCCGCAGTATATCTGCGGCAGGCAATCGTAAAGAGGTTAACTGGCGATTACAACGCTGTACTCAGATGAAATGTATATATTTTTTCCCCACAAATAGAGCTTTCTTTTGGTCGTTTTCTGCTCAAATGCAATAAAAAATAAAATTAAATAATAATAAATAAATAAATAATAATATTAATTGTAAATCAATAATAAGTCAATATGAAATGCTGCCATTGCTATGGCAACCAACGGGACAAACACCATTTATTTTCTCGTACGATATCAGATCGTACGATTGTTGGTAATCAAGAAAGTGCACCATGCAGCTTGATTACTGCACGGGCGCGAGATTGGAAGGTGCATGCTGGGTAGCCAACTGTACGGAATCTCGGAAATACAGAGGAGAGCGCTTCAGATACCCACACCTACAATGGCCCCTGCCTGCCTGACTGCCGGATATTGTAAGAAATGACAGGTTTAAAAGAAAAATGTATGAGGAAGTTAGGAAAATATTCAAATTACATAGTACGAGGACTAAAGTTGGTTAAAATGGGGCGAGAGTTCGACCAATTTTTCTCGTTGTTTCACAGCAAATTGAAACCAATGAACAAACATTTGTATGACAATTCGACAAAGGCTTTTTTTTTTTTTTGTTATTGTTTTTGATTATTTCTTTTCTGATTTTTCTTGTATGAAAATCGTACAAAAATGGTACACATTAAAGGAAAATCACGCGTTCTGTTCCCATACGAGAAACATTTTGGAGTTTGTCCCTTTGGGAATTTTCCTACGAAAAGTCGGAATCGGCTGTCAAAAGTACACACTATACGAAAAATCGTACAAAAGTTCTTTGGACGAAAATTCTCACCCGATTTTCTTATAGTGTGTGCGAGCCTTAAGAATAACGGGGGTGCTTCTAATAAAAAAAATGCTTAGGAGACTGGATCTGAGGTGTGCATGCAGCCTTACTGCATTCACATCTGAAATGAAACAAAGAAAAGTGAAAGCAGAAAAAAAAACCAAGTGGTCCATCAAGTCTCCCTTTTTTTTATACGTTTTTGTATTTGTTTTTTTTGAGTTAACTATTTTGTCTGAGCATAGATCAATGTGTGTCCCAAGCAAGTATGAATCCAATTACTGCTGACTGCCCCACTACCACTACTGGACGTCTTTTCCAAGCATCAACTACTGTTTCGGTAAAATAATACTTTCACTTTCAATACATTTTTATTTAGGTTTTATTTTTAAAGATACAAAGTGCAACCTCTTACAGATACAGGAATGAGACCAAGATATCAATGAGTTCCAAAACAGTATCCATCAAACAATAAAGTAAGGGAAGAAACTGAGATGTAGAACAACAAGTATGCCAGATAATAAGGCTGATATTAAAGAAATGGTATAGCTGTGTATACAAAAACGTGGGCTGAGCACAATAACATATTAGGCGGCGCTCAGAAGTTTGATGCAGATGTTGGGTCCACCATGCGTAGAGCGAAGACATGTAGACACAAAATAATACTTTCCAAGATTAGTTTTGATCTTTCCTCCTGCTAGGTTGAGGTCAGGTTCCCCTGTTCAGAGTGATTTTTATGTGTTTTCAGACCCCTTTCACACCGGCTGTCCAATCTGGTCCACCTATTAGTCTTTTAGGCAGATCTGATCGGAACCTCCAGTCTCTTCATGACATGTGTCCGCTGACACCCGCCGCCATCCAATTTAATCCTTTCTGCCAAAAACATGATGGTCCTATTCCCCATCCATCTGGTGAATCAGGTCGGATAGAAATGGACAGGTGGTCCATTTCCATCTGACTTCTCCATAGAAGAGAGCGGGACTGTCTGCATAGTGGAGCAGACACGGACCTGTCATCCGTGAGCTCTTTCGTTTTTTTGTTTTTACTAGTAATGGCAGCGATCAGTGATTTTGAGTGGGACTGCGTCATTGCGGACAAATCTGACACTACCCGTGACACCTTTTGGGGACCAATGACACCGATACAGTAATCAGTGCTAAAAAAAATGCACTGTCACTGTACTAATGACACTGGCAGGGAAGGGGTTAACATCAGGGACGATCAAACGGTTAAATGTTCTCCTAGGGAGTGCTTTTTAACTGTGTGGGGGATGCTTTGACTGGGGGAAGACAGAGATCAGTGTTCCTGTGTAGCAGAAACACAAAATCTCCATCTTCACCTCTCACAGAACGGCGGTCTGCCTTGTTTACATAGGCAGGCCGCTGTTCTATGAGAGGGTGGGTGCTGGAGAACATCAGGTCCGCTGATTGGCTCCCGCTGTGTCCAGTCACAGCAGGAGAGGGTCGCTGGCGTCACATGTGTGCCCTAGACCCAGTGCACAAAATCGCATACAGGTATGTAATTTCACGCAGGAGGGCCGCCCTGCAGTATATCTGTGTGGGGTGGTCCAGAAGGGGATAACGTGATACTAAAGTCTATTTTTTTTTTTTTTTTGCTTATAAATAATAAACATGTCATTCTTACCTCCTCTGTGCAGTGGTTTTACACAGAGCAGCCTAGATCCTGGTCCCTCTTCTGTGCTCCTGGCCCCTCCCTCCTGTCAAGTGCCGAGCCGCTGCCCTGTGTGTCCATTCAGACACGGAGCCACAGCTCGGCCCCACCCCCTCTCCCTTCTCATTGGCTCACTGACATGGATTGCCAATGGCGCCCGCTGCTGTGTCTCGGCCAGTCAGAAGGGAGAATCCCAGACAGCAAGGTTCTTGTGCAAGATCGTTGGATCAAAATGGGGCTCAGGTAAGTATAAGGGGGGCTGAGGGGGGCTGATGCACACAGAAGGTGTGCCTTTAGAACCACTTTAGGAACACCTGTGCATCCCATGCAGGAAAAACACAGCCCTGTAATGGGTATACGCTTAAGTACACCTGTGTGAACGAGGCTTTAAAGTTTACAGAAATAAGAAATAAAAGCAAGGTAAATGAACCACCTGACCACCGGAAGGTTTTACCCTCTTTATGACCAGGGCCTTTTTTGCTATTCAGCACTGCACTACTTTAACTGGCAATTGCACAGTCATGCAACACTGTACTTAAACACATTTTTTTATAATAGAGCTTTATTTTGATGGTATTTGATCACCACTGGTTTTTATGTTTAGCTATATAAACGACAAAATACCGAAAATTTTGAAAAAAAAAAAAAAAACAAGTTTATCTTAGTTTCTGTTGTAAAATTTTGCAAACAAATAATCTTTCTTTATGAATTTTAGGTAAAATATAATCTGCTACATGTCTAAAATAAACCAAAATCAGTGTTAATTATTTAGTCTGTGTGAATAGTTTAGACTCTACAAACTATAGTATATATATTTGAAAATCGATCAATCCTGATGTACTGATGGCCTTTCTCATTTCTTGAGGCCCTAAAATGCCTAACAATAGAATACAAATTCCCCCCTGAATCACCCTTTTTGGAAAGTAGACAGATCAAGGTACCGTATTTATCGGCGTATAACACGCACTTTTTCCTCCTAAAATGGAGGGCAAAGCACCAGTGCATGTTATACGCCAATATAGTAAAAAAAAAAAAAAAAAGTCAGGCAGCGCTGAGAGGAAGAGGAGGAGGGCGGGCCGGGCGGAGCAGAAGGAAGGATGAGCGGCTGTTGTCATAGGAAGTCCCACCTCCTATGATAGACAGCACAGTGTCCCAATGCCGGGACATGGGACGTGTGACGTCAAGTATAGGCGCGGGGACGTCAGATGACAGCGGCGGCTCGTACTCGCTTCTCCTCGCATGGCTCGCCCCCCTCTGCCTTAGCGCTGCCCGGCTTTTTTTAAAAAAATATATGGGCAATCTGTGCAATATATGGGCGATCTGTGCAATATATGGGCAATCTGTGCATTATGGGCGATCAGTGCTGGCGAGGCTGCATTGGGGACACTGCGCTGGCGAGGCTGCATTGATGGAAACTGCGCTGGCTAGGCTGCATTGGGGACACTGCGCTGGCTAGGCTGCATTGGGGACACTGCGCTGGCGAGGCTGCATTGGGGACACTGCGCTGGCTAGGCTGCATTGGGGACACTGCGCTGGCTAGCCTGCATTGGGGACACTGCGCTGGCTAGGCTGCATTGGGGACACTGCTCTGGCTAGGCTGCATTGGGGACACTGCGCTGGCTAGGCTGCATTTGGGACACTGCGCTGGCTAGGCTGCATTGGGGACACTGCGCTGGCTAGGCTGCATTGGGGACACTGCGCTGGCTAGGCTGCATTTGGGACACTGTGCTGGCTAGGCTGCATTGGGGACACTGCGCTGGCTAGGCTGCATTGGGGACACTGCGCTGGCGAGGCTGCATTGATGGAAACTGTGCTGGGGAGGCTGCATTGATGAACACTGCGCTGATGAGGCTGCATTCATGGGCACAGGTAAGACTGCATTTGGTTAAAAAAAATAGTTCTGAGTTCAATGCTGTTCATTTAAAATTTTAAGCTTTCTTCCTAAAATTTCCCTCCTAAATGTGAGGTGCGTGTTATGCGCCGGTGCATGTTATACGCAGATAAATACGGTAATTAGTAAAAGGCATGGTGGGGTTTTTGAAGTAGTCATTTTTTGTCACAAAAAAATTCTTGAGGGATGTACACACACTAGTCAATGTAAAAGGGTGCCTATATAGGAAATCTTTGACTTTGTACACATTTTGCATACCGCCACATACGTCAGCGAAAGAGATCAATAATTGTGGCACAACCACATCTTTTATATTTTACCAAAAAGTTGGGTAATATATTGCGTTTGTGTGCCCTAAAATTAAAGAGGTTTTTAGTCTCTAGAAAAAAGATAAAAAATAAAAGTCAGCAGCTACAAATACTGTAGCTGCTGACTTTCAATAAAAGGACACTTACCTGTCCAGGGATTCAACATTGTCCTCAACTTCTGTTAGAGGAAGGGAGAATTTCCACTTTAACTTAAAGTAGATTTCTAGCTAAACCCTAACTAGTATTAAAAATGTATCCTTCACCCCGCTAACAGGTATGCTAACTAACCTGTATAATAAAGATGCTTATACTTACCTTTTTTTCAGCAAGCTCTGGTCTTTTCACATGTTCTTGCACCCCTATGTCAGCCAGAGGTGTGAGGAGAGGAGAAACCCCCATCAAAAACTGCACCAAGGGAGCCTATACGCGACGTCAACATTCTCGGCTTTCACAGCCGTTGTCGGCCACTCATTCCATTCTCCTGCAGCCAGCGCTGGCTGACATAGGGGATCAAGTGGCCAGACCAGACGCTATAATTATAGGAAAGTATTTACATCTTTTTTTTTTTTTACTCAGGTTAGTTAGTATTAGATGTTAGGGTGGGGCAGGGGCAATTTTAAGACCAATTAGGCTGTAGCTGGAATTCTACTTTATGTGTATTCTTTTAGGAACATTTAGGAAAGAATCCAGGATTTTTTTAATGGAATCTACTGAGCTGGACAGAACCAGCTCTTAAAAGGGAGTCTATTCCACATTTTCACAGCATTAACTGTTAAGAAACGTTTCTGTATTTGGAGTCTAAATCTCCTTTCCTCCAGATGTAAAGTGTGCCCCCTTGTCTTCTGTGACCTTAAAGTGTAAATAACTCAACACCACGTATGTATTTATACATGTTGATGATATCCCCCCCCTTAATCTCCTCTTCTCAAGAGAGAATAAATTCAGTTCCTCTAATCTTTCCTCATAGCTGAGCTTCTCCATGCCTCTTATCAGTTTGATTGCCCTTCTCTGCACTTTCTCCAGTTCCCCAATATCCTTTTTATGAATCGGTGCCCAAAACTGAATTGCGTATTCCAGATGAGGTCTGGCTAAAGTCTTGTAAAGGAGCAAAATAATATCTCTCTCTGAAGTCCATAACTCTCTTAATAGAAGAAAGAATTTTGCTCGCCTTAGAAACTGCAGCTTGGCATTGCATGCTATTATTAAGCTTATGATCTACCAGAACACCCAGATCCTTCTCCACCATTGATTCCTCTAGTTGTACTCCCTCCATTATGTGTGATGCATGCATATTCTTAGCCCCCAAGTGCATAACTTTACATTTATCAACATTAAACCTCATTTGCCACAAAATTGCCCAATTTAACAGTTGGTGAGGTTGGCTTGTAAATTGTAGACATCCTGTAAGGATGATATTCCACTGTACAACTTGGTGTCACCTGCAAACACTAAAATGGTACTTTTAATCCCAGACCCTATATCATTTATAAAGATATTAAAAGGTAAGGGTCCCAGCACTGAACCTTGGGGTACACCACTGACTTTTTGGCGCCAACTCATTGAACAACCCACCTGAACAAGCAGTACGCTCCCCTTACTACTGGTGGACATTACGATACTAACAACACTACGAGCAGCTTACGGCATTCGGCACCATAGAGGACCCATATCCAATGGCAGACATCTTACTAACTTACACAATTGGAAGCGGCAGCTGACACTAAGGTATGACCGATACTTCATGGTCCGTGACCACCTTTATGGAACTTTACATTAAGGACTACTACGGTCAATAACCAGAATAATATATTATTATACGTCTATCTCGGCTTGCTAATTGCCTCACTGTCTGCCATCTTCTATTTACTGCTGAGCTGCACCAGTATCAAGTCTTTATCAATTCTCCATGGTCTCAATACTGTCCACCTTGGACTTCAATATATAATGCCACAGGAGACAACCGGCTGTTTATTCACACCGACAAGATAGCGACTTGAACTGTGCACGCCCTATGTGCTGATCTTAATGCTTATCTGCTGTCATCTGTTGCTTTATGTTGTCCTCTCTGCATCGCTCTAGCGGCTTCAACTGTTCTGCCTCACCAGGTCTTGGCAACCACTGTCAATGCAAAATCGTACTAAGCCGATAGGTTTATAAGAACTATATGCCTAGACATCAGAGTGAATATCTACAACACTATTGCTTGCTAGTGATGAGCTGCACCAGTTTAAAGCCCTGAATACTTTCTTGTGACTGCAACACCGCTTTGGACTCAGACACCTGAAGCCATAGGTGATACACAGTTGTTCATCCATATCGATCGGATAGTGATCTGGACTGTGTTCATTCACCTTGCCAACATATCTGCTTACCCACCGCTGCTTATGCCGCATCCTTTGCATGGCTCCGGGTTGCCCATAGCTTTCAGCTTTGCCGTGTTTCCAAAATCTCTACTAATACAGGATTACTACTAGCAGTGTGGTTCACATGATGTAAAAGTCCCTATACCAGAGTGAACGGTGGTTGAGCGATAACTGCATCATTTGTTCCTTGTGGGGTACCTATATAGATTTTTTCTTTTTTTCAACAAGGGTAGTATTTTCATCACCCTAGCCAATCCACTTGTATTAGGCTGTTTATAACATTTTTACTACATACCATTGGAATTTTACACCTCTTGGAAGAGCTTATGAACTTTATTCTACCCAGTTCACCTATATCCCCAGTGGTAGTATTTTCAACTACCATTATCCAGCATGGAATGGGTGGTGGGCGGAGCCTTGTGATACGTAGGCAGTGTCATCTATGAGACAGGACCATTCAGGTTTTATTCAAGTGTCCACAAGCACACCTTTTATCCTATTTATGTATATTTTGCTGTTGTTTTTCATATTGATACACTTTCTTTTGCCTCAATAAAATTTATCACCTTTTATACACCATACTTGTATTAGAGCCATATTTTGCAACTTCTTTTTCTCCCCTTTTTTCTTACATCACTGATAACCTTAGACCATTCAGAGTAAGAATTATTAACCACCACTCTCTAATTTCTATCAATTTACAAACTGATCTTTCCAAGCCTGTAGACTTTTCCGTACACATTAGCCGTGTGTGGAGAACTGTGTCAAATGCTTTTGCAAACTTCCAGCATACTACAGCCACAGCCACCCATTAAACTCTCCAGTTTCTTCCTGACTATAGAAGTCTAACAGGTCTATAGTTACTTGGCAAAGACTTTTTAAATATAGGCACCACATTGGCCAAATGCCAATCCAATGGTACTATTCCAGTCATTAACGAGTCCCTAAAAATTTGAAACAATGGCTTTAAAATGATGGAGCTCAATTCTTTAAGGATCAACAATGGGATCGCTTGCAGAAGGATGCACTTAACACCAGTGCAACCCCGTGTGGGTAAACATGGCCTTGAACGGGTGTGCGCATTGATACGTCTCCGCTTGAACAAGGCTTTATAATTCTTTTTCCTAAATGAAATATTAAATGTGGCACAAGTATTTTTAAAGGTAGCTCTCGGGAGCATAAATATGATAGCATTGATTTGCAAAGGGGCTGTAATAGCTGTAATAGCAGAGATCTTTAGCAGTCTCATATAATGTGTCTCCAGTTAAACAGACTAATATACTAAAAGAGTTGATCATCTTCACACAATCAGTTGTTTCAAGATTGAATTCAGTTATCTAATCAAGTGAAAAGAAAGTCCTTCTTTACTAATTTCATGTGTACATGAAAAAAGTATTCTTGGGGTTGGTGAATCCAGTTTTGAGCCCTAATAGCAGTCACAGCTGGGTTGATATAAGAAACTATGGCTACCTTCATATCAGCATTTAAGCAAAGGGAAAATAAGCTTATGAAGGGTCTGATTTGCTCTGTAAGGACAGAGGTTACCTAACCATTCGTACTTGTATTGTTACAACAGTACACAGTATTGAACTATCATATTATTTTTTGGGGGTTTTTTGCCCTCAAAAAAACCTGGTTTAGCGCCAAAAAGAGCTGTTCTGTATAATGACAGATATAGGCTTGACTATGGGAAGAAAAAGGGATCAGTATTAGCAGGCAATATTTTTAAGGCTGACCTAGGCTGTAAGGTATTATTCCCAGCATTAAGACCACAATTAATTAAACCAGTTTATAGCTACATTTTAGTAGCTATTTACATTCAAAACGTAACCAAATTGTAAATATCCTTATATATTTCGCATTTTTGGACCAGTGTAGAATTCCATGGATGCCATTTTGGACATCTTTAATTGGACAGGTAGGAGTGACATCTGTATCAGATGTGAAACACACACATTCACGCCATAGAGAAGTTGTGATACAAAAGCAGATGTAATGTGCTAAGAGCAGCCCTTAAATAAATACATTTACTAAATTCAGACATACAGCCAAACAATCCATTAGTCACTTACAGGATCCCTAATGCTGCTGAATTACTACACATTTAGGTCTGTATGTTGACCTATCTTCAAAATAACATATAAAGTTTCTCCAGGCTGTGCTTCAGATACACATTGGTTTAAGTCATAGCCAGCATTACTTAATGTTACTATGGCTACTACCACAATCCACTACTTAACAACATAAAAAACCTCATTAGCTACACTTGAGGCTGGACGCTCTCATTTATTTAAATTAAAATGTACTTTAGTGCATTACTGGCCTGCTGATATGTGCTAAGATATGGTTAAGGAGTGATGTGTAAAATGTGGAAATAATGAGCTATCAAATGTTCAGCCGAAATCATTTATACATTTACTACCAGACTATGTAAACGAGAACAACGGAAAAATAACACGGTATACATATATATATATATCTATATATATATATATATATAGATATATATAAGTATAAGTATATGTATATATATATATATATATATATATATATATATATATATATATATATGTATATTTAGTAAGTTTTTGTTTAGTAGGGGAAAGTATGTGTATATATATATATATATATATATACACACACACACACACACACAGTATCTCACAAAAGTGAGTACACCCCTAACATTTTTGAAAATATTTTATTATATCTTTTCATGTGACAACACTGAAGAAATGACACTTTGCTACAATGTAAAGTAGTGAGTGTACAGCTTGTATAACAGTGTAAATTTGCTGTCCCCTCAAAATAACTCAACACACAGCCATTAATGTCTAAACCGCTGGCAACAAAAGTGAGTACACCCCTAAGTGAGTCCAAATTGGGCCCAATGTGTCAATATTTTGCGTGGCCACCATTATTTTCCAGCATTGCCTTAAACCTCTTGGGCATGGAGCTTCACAGGTTGCCACTTCTTTCACTGCTCCATGACGACATCACGGAGCTGGTGGAAGTTAGAGACCTTGCGCTCCTCCAGCTTCCGTTTGAGGATGCCCACAGATGCTCCATAGGCCTGGAGACATGCTTGGCCAGTCCATCACCTTTACCCTCAACTTCTTTAGCAGGGCAGTTTTCATCTTGGAGGTGCGTTTGGGTCGTTATCATGTTGGAATACTGCCCAGCAACCCAGTCCCTGAAGGGAAGGGATCAGTATGTCACAGTACATATTGCATTTATGGTTCCCTCAATGAACTGTAGCTCCCCAGCATCGGCAGCACTCATGCAGCCCCAGACCATGACACTCCCAACATCAGCTTCTTTAGTGGTCGTCTTGGAAGTGTGTTTGGGGTCATTATCATGTTTGAATACTAACATACCTCCCAGTCTCCGAAGGGAGGGGTTTGTGTTCTGCTTCAGTATGTCACAGTACATGTTGGCATTCGTGATTCCCTCAATGAACTGTAGCTCACAAATGCTGGCAGCACTCACGCAGCCCCAGACAATGACACTCTCTCCACCATGCTTGACTGTATGCAGGACACATTTGTCTTTGTACTCCTCACCTGGTTGCCACCACACACACTTGACACCATCTGAACCAAACAAGTTTATCTTGGTCTCACCAGCCCACAGGACATTTTTCCGGTAATCCCTGTCCTTAGTCTGCTTGTCTTCAGCATACTGTTTGCAGGCTTTCTTGTGCATCATCTTTAGTAGAGGTTTCCTTCTGGGACGACAGCCATGCAGACCAATTTGATGCAGTGTGTGGCGTATGGTCTGAGCACCGACAGGCTGACCCCCACCCTTTCAAGCTCTGCAACAATGCTGGCAGCACTCATATGTCGATTTCCAAAAGACAACCTCACCTGCCCCTGCACTTTCACTTTCTTGACCACGGAGAGAACTGTTCTGAGTGGAACCTGTCCTGTTAAAAGGCTGTATGGTCTTGGCCACTGTGCCGCAGCTCAGTTTCAGGGTCTTGGCAATCTTTCTATAGCCTAGGCCATCTTTATGTAGAGCAACACTTTTTTTTTTTTAGATCCTCAGAGAGTTCTTTGCCATGAGGTGCCATGTTGAACTTCCAGTGACCAGTATGAGAGAGTGAGAGCGATAACACCAAATTTAACACACCTGCTTCCCATTCACACCTGAGACCTTGTAACACTAACAAGTCAAATTACACTGGTAAAGAAAAATGGCTAATTGGGCCCAATTTGGACATTTTCACTTAGGAGCGTACTTATTTTTATTGCAAGCGGTTTAGACATTAATGGCTGTGTGTTGAGTTATTTTGAGGGGACAGTAAATTTACACTGTTTTTCAAGCTGTGTATTCACTACTTTACATTGTAGAAAAGTGTAATTTCTTCAGTGTTTTCACATGAAAAGATATAACAAAATATTTACAAAATGTGAGGGGTGTACTCACTTTTGTGAGATACTGTATGTCTGTTACCTGCAAGTGACAAAATGGGGTCCTGCTGTGCACCTAGCACGAACCTCATATGTGCACTCATTAACTCCTTTCTTCCCGTACCTCATGACCAAGCCATAGACCTCTTTAACGTGGGTTCAGAGCCGGTTGCTAATGGATATGGACCATTAGGGAGGGAGCCAGAGTATCAACCCCCCTCACTACTGGAGGACCTGTCACCTTAACAGATACCATGCCTAAAGACTGGTTCCTTGGTGTCTTGAACTTGTATTTGGTTACTGTTACCAACTACACTTCTCTTCCTTGTCGTGCTGCATTAACCCCTCTGTAGTGGTGTTACCTCATACCCCATAGTGCTTTTCAGACCCTGTTTTTTTTTTCAGATGCGGCAAAAACCCTCATGCACCCCTTTGAATAACTTCAGACCAGGCTCAGAACGTTTAATGTAACTTTACTGCATGAGTTGCAGCATAACAGTTCAAATGGACAACTTCCTTTAAAACAAACTACTGTAGTGTGGCTGCCCAGGCATACCTACATGAGGTGAGAATCCATCTTGCCATTCTCCATGGCTTGGATGTTTCTGATAAATCCTGGTTCTTTCAACGGACTGCAAGGTGCAGCAGTCCCAGTACCTCCAACTGCGAGCAGGAACAGCATAAACCAAAATGGCTCTTGGACCTCAGCCTTCCGTTTTTATAGTGCAGGTGCTCTGACTAGGACCAAAAAATCTAGAAAGTTTATGCAAATTATACATGTTCTTCTGAATTCTGAGTAAAGTTGTTTTTACTGCACTATGCCTGGTCTGAAGTTACTTAAGGGGATGCAGGTTGGTTCTTGGCATATTCCTAAAGAACCTGGGTCTGTAATAGCCATATGGGGCATGTGTAACACCACTAAAAAAATGGTAAACCTACAAGGCTACCAAGAGGAGGTAGTTGCCATAGGTAACCACAAAGAAAAACAGCTACAGCAATCAGTCATTTGGCATTGTACTTGGTTAGGTGACAGGTCCTCTGGTAGCAAGGGGGTAAATGCCCTGACTCCCTCCCTAGCTGTCCGTCCCCTCCGGTCACCAGGAGCAGACTAGTGTCATGGAGATTTAAGGCCCCATCACTAGGTATGGGAAGGAAAGAGATAAAGAGCACTCATGGGGCTTGCTATGTGCTTGGTGGGACACCATTCTGTTACTAGGAGTGAGGTAACAGAGGTATACTGTGCGTGTCCCTCCGAATGCAACACATACATGAGTTACAAGTGTGTAGTGACAAGGGACAAAACATTTTAAAGAGGAACTCACATTCACTGCACACAAGAAGCTCATTTCTGAGTTGGGGACTGCCTTAATGTTTAATGCTTCACATGATCGCAGCCTCTTCCTGGGATTGATGAGCACACCTTCACGCAAGGTGTTACCCCACATGCAGATGTAGTGACCCTGTTCATCGCCTGGTGTAGCCCAAGAGCCCCTGGATACATACAACTTGGAGTAGTAGGCAAGGATATGCCTCCATACCATACTGTTCCCCTACCCCACATATAGATACACTTTACAGTGGTGGCAAACCTCAGACATGAAATATGAACAAGTCATATCACTCTCTAGTGTTTACTTGTCTCAATCCAATGCACCAAGTGTCATTTCTGTCTGCTGTCCCATTCCTCTGCTATGAAGATAAACATGTACAACTTTTGTAGGTGGATTTGTTCCATCTCTGTGTATCACCTGAGGCCAGTCACTTCACTGGGTATATTTAAGGGTTTACAACCACTTTAACTGTCACAGTGGTCAAGTTAGTTATTCGGCGTCAGTTGTTCCTTATCTCCATGGTCATTTTCAGATTAAAGAGGGGCTCCAGTCTGAAAGAAAAGTTATATAAGGACACTTACCTGTCCAGGGATCCCGTGATGTCAGCACCCTGAGCCGATTCGTCAATTGGCTTAGGGTGCAGGCGCCAGCATTGTAAGTAAGGGAAACCAGCAGTGAAGACTTCAGGCTTCTTAGCCTGTTTCCTACTGCGCATGCGCGAGTCCTGCTGTGTTTTTTGAATGGTCCCGCCATCTTCTGGGACTTGTGTGTGTCCCAGAAGGCAGAAGGAAGAAGGAGGAGGGGCCGGAAATGTCATAGATCACCAGTCAGCGATCTGACCTGGAAGTGGGAGCCAGTACCTGCTCCCCCCTCCCGCCCAAACAGTGCCAAATGTGGCAGCAGAGGAGGGGATGGTGCGAACAAGCGGAGCTTCCCCTTTTGGGTGGAGCTCCAATTTAAAGGGAGTTATCACTGCACCTTTTTTCCTGGAAATGTAAATTCTTTACCTAATGATTAGTGTTGAGCGAACACGGACTGTATTATTCGTGTTCGTACCGAATAATTGGATTTTTTGTACCCGAACACGGACACGGACACTTTACTGTATGTTCGGGTAAAAATCCGTGTTCGGTCGTTTTATTTCCGGGTTTTGCATGCTTTGGCGCTCTTTTCATGGCGGGCTTTCAACAGCCAATCAACAATCGTTTAACTGGTGTGCCTTAAGCCATCCCAGCCATGCCTGCAAATGTCTCAGTAGCTGTGATTGGCCGTCTGAAGCATGTGACCAAGTCTTTATAAGTTCGAGGCAGCCGCAGCGGCGTCATTATGCTGCTTAGATTCAGGGACAGAGCACACATCAACGTGCTGGCTGCTGATTAGGGAAAGATAGGCAGGAAAAAACCATTTGTGTCCGGATAGAATTGAGGGACAGGTCGGAGTGTTTAGGCAGGGCGAGTTGTAGGCATTTTAGGGATAGAGTCTGCTGAATTATATAGGGTCAGTGTCTTCTACAAACTACAATCGATATTGCTGTGTGGGGGGTGGGGTGAATCTGCACTCAATCCTGATCTACGATCTCTTCTCAATCCTGTTAGGGACAGAGTCTGCTGAATTTTAGGGAAACTGTGTTCTACAAACTACAATCGATATTGCTGTGTGGTGTGGGATTGGAGATAGGCAGGTGTCAGTGATCCACATCCATTTTTCTGTGTGTGAGCTGCAGTGAACACAATCTTTTTGGGCTGCAGTGAACACAATCTTTTTGGGCTGCAGTGAACACAATCTTTTTGGGCTGCAGTGAACACAATCTTTTTGGGCTGCAGTGAACACAATCTTTTTGGGCTGCAGTGAACACAATCTTTTTGGGGTGCAGTGAACAAAATCTTTTTGGGGTGCAGTGAACACAATCCTTTTTGGTGTGCAGTGAACACAATCTTTGTGGGGTGCAGTGAACAAAATCCTTTGTGGGGTGCAGTGAACACAATCTTTTTGGGGTGCAGTGAACAAAATCCTTTTTGGGGTGCAGTGAACAACATCCTTTTTGGGGTGCAGTGAACACAATCTTTTTGGGGTGCAGTGAACAAAATCCTTTGTGGGGTGCAGTGAACACAATCTTTTTGGGGTGCAGTGAACACAATCTTTGTGGGGTACAGTGAACAGAATCTTTGTGGGGTGCAGTGAACACAATCTTTGGGGGGTACAGTGAACACAATCTTTGTGAGGTGCAGTGAACACAATCTTTGTGGGGTGCAGTGAACACAATCATTGTGGGGTGCAGTGAACTCAATCTTTGTGGGGTACAGTGAACACAATCTCATACTGAAGGTTTGAGGGTGCTGCCTGTTCCATACTCCCCCTACTCCTCATCTAGCCTTTTAGGGGTACAAACAATAGTAATTGGGGCCTAGTGTGGTTGTGTACGTGTGATATACATACACTTTTTTGGGATCATATTTTCTATTCCGCTATTTAATCAAAAACCTTTGGGGATCAGTTAAATTGGGGGATAGTCTGTGTTGGTACGTGTGAGAGAGATCCACCTTTCCAAGTTGTTGGGGTTCATCTCATACTTCTGAAGGTTTGAGGGTGCTGCCTGTTCCATACTCCCCCTACTCCTAGCCTTTTAGGGGTACAAACAATAGTAATTGGGGCCTAGTGTGGTTGTGTACGTGTGATATACATACACTTTTTTGGGATCATATTTTCTATTCCGCTATTTAATCAAAAACCTCTGGGGATCAGTTAAATTGGGGGATAGTCTGTGTTGGTACGTGTGAGAGAGATCCACCTTTCCAAGTTGTTGGGGTTCATCTCATACTTCTGAAGGTTTGAGGGTGCTGCCTGTTCCATACTCCCCCTACTCCTAGCCTTTTAGGGGTACAAACAATAGTAATTGGGGCCTAGTGTGGTTGTGTACGTGTGATATACATACACTTTTTTGGGATCATATTTTCTATTCCGCTATTTAATCAAAAACCTCTGGGGATCAGTTAAATTGGGGGATAGTCTGTGTTGGTACGTGTGAGAGAGATCCACCTTTCCAAGTTGTTGGGGTTCATCTCATACTTCTGAAGGTTTGAGGGTGCTGCCTGTTCCATACTCCCCCTACTCCTAGCCTTTTAGGGGTACAAACAATAGTAATTGGGGCCTAGTGTGGTTGTGTACGTGTGATATACATACACTTTTTTGGGATCATATTTTCTATTCCGCTATTTAATCAAAAACCTCTGGGGATCAGTTAAATTGGGGGATAGTCTGTGTTGGTACGTGTGAGAGAGATCCACCTTTCCAAGTTGTTGGGGTTCATCTCATACTTCTGAAGGTTTGAGGGTGCTGCCTGTTCCATACTCCCCCTACTCCTAGCCTTTTAGGGGTACAAACAATAGTAATTGGGGCCTAGTGTGGTTGTGTACGTGTGATATACATACACTTTTTTGGGATCATATTTTCTATTCCGCTATTTAATCAAAAACCTCTGGGGATCAGTTAAATTGGGGGATAGTCTGTGTTGGTACGTGTGAGAGAGATCCACCTTTCCAAGTTGTTGGGGTTCATCTCATACTTCTGAAGGTTTGAGGGTGCTGCCTGTTCCATACTCCCCCTACTCCTAGCCTTTTAGGGGTACAAACAATAGTAATTGGGGCCTAGTGTGGTTGTGTACGTGTGATATACATACACTTTTTTGGGATCATATTTTCTATTCCGCTATTTAATCAAAAACCTCTGGGGATCAGTTAAATTGGGGGATAGTCTGTGTTGGTACGTGTGAGAGAGATCCACCTTTCCAAGTTGTTGGGGTTCATCTCATACTTCTGAAGGTTTGAGGGTGCTGCCTGTTCCATACTCCCCCTACTCCTAGCCTTTTAGGGGTACAAACAATAGTAATTGGGGCCTAGTGTGGTTGTGTACGTGTGATATACATACACTTTTTTGGGATCATATTTTCTATTCCGCTATTTAATCAAAAACCTCTGGGGATCAGTTAAATTGGGGGATAGTCTGTGTTGGTACGTGTGAGAGAGATCCACCTTTCCAAGTTGTTGGGGTTCATCTCATACTTCTGAAGGTTTGAGGGTGCTGCCTGTTCCATACTCCCCCTACTCCTAGCCTTTTAGGGGTACAAACAATAGTAATTGGGGCCTAGTGTGGTTGTGTACGTGTGATATACATACACTTTTTTGGGATCATATTTTCTATTCCGCTATTTAATCAAAAACCTCTGGGGATCAGTTAAATTGGGGGATAGTCTGTGTTGGTACGTGTGAGAGAGATCCACCTTTCCAAGTTGTTGGGGTTCATCTCATACTTCTGAAGGTTTGAGGGTGCTGCCTGTTCCATACTCCCCCTACTCCTAGCCTTTTAGGGGTACAAACAATAGTAATTGGGGCCTAGTGTGGTTGTGTACGTGTGATATACATACACTTTTTTGGGATCATATTTTCTATTCCGCTATTTAATCAAAAACCTTTGGGGATCAGTTAAATTGGGGGATAGTCTGTGTCGGTACGTGTGAGAGAGATCCACCTTTCCAAGTTGTTGGGGTTCATCTCATACTTCTGAAGGTTTGAGGGTGCTGCCTGTTCCATACTCCCCCTACTCCTAGCCTTTTAGGGGTACAAACAATAGTAATTGGGGCCTAGTGTGGTTGTGTACGTGTGATATACATACACTTTTTTGGGATCATATTTTCTATTCCGCTATTTAATCAAAAACCTCTGGGGATCAGTTAAATTGGGGGATAGTCTGTGTTGGTACGTGTGAGAGAGATCCACCTTTCCAAGTTGTTGGGGTTCATCTCATACTTCTGAAGGTTTGAGGGTGCTGCCTGTTCCATACTCCCCCTACTCCTAGCCTTTTAGGGGTACAAACAATAGTAATTGGGGCCTAGTGTGGTTGTGTACGTGTGATATACATACACTTTTTTGGGATCATATTTTCTATTCCGCTATTTAATCAAAAACCTTTGGGGATCAGTTAAATTGGGGGATAGTCTGTGTTGGTACGTGTGAGAGAGATCCACCTTTCCAAGTTGTTGGGGTTCATCTCATACTTCTGAAGGTTTGAGGGTGCTGCCTGTTCCATACTCCCCCTACTCCTCATCTAGCCTTTTAGGGGTACAAACAATAGTAATTGGGGCCTAGTGTGGTTGTGTACGTGTGATATACATACACTTTTTTGGGATCATATTTTCTATTCCGCTATTTAATCAAAAACCTCTGGGGATCAGTTAAATTGGGGGATAGTCTGTGTTGGTACGTGTGAGAGAGATCCACCTTTCCAAGTTGTTGGGGTTCATCTCATACTTCTGAAGGTTTGAGGGTGCTGCCTGTTCCATACTCCCCCTACTCCTAGCCTTTTAGGGGTACAAACAATAGTAATTGGGGCCTAGTGTGGTTGTGTACGTGTGATATACATACACTTTTTTGGGATCATATTTTCTATTCCGCTATTTAATCAAAAACCTCTGGGGATCAGTTAAATTGGGGGATAGTCTGTGTTGGTACGTGTGAGAGAGATCCACCTTTCCAAGTTGTTGGGGTTCATCTCATACTTCTGAAGGTTTGAGGGTGCTGCCTGTTCCATACTCCCCCTACTCCTAGCCTTTTAGGGGTACAAACAATAGTAATTGGGGCCTAGTGTGGTTGTGTACGTGTGATATACATACACTTTTTTGGGATCATATTTTCTATTCCGCTATTTAATCAAAAACCTTTGGGGATCAGTTAAATTGGGGGATAGTCTGTGTCGGTACGTGTGAGAGAGATCCACCTTTCCAAGTTGTTGGGGTTCATCTCATACTTCTGAAGGTTTGAGGGTGCTGCCTGTTCCATACTCCCCCTACTCCTAGCCTTTTAGGGGTACAAACAATAGTAATTGGGGCCTAGTGTGGTTGTGTACGTGTGATATACATACACTTTTTTGGGATCATATTTTCTATTCCGCTATTTAATCAAAAACCTCTGGGGATCAGTTAAATTGGGGGATAGTCTGTGTTGGTACGTGTGAGAGAGATCCACCTTTCCAAGTTGTTGGGGTTCATCTCATACTTCTGAAGGTTTGAGGGTGCTGCCTGTTCCATACTCCCCCTACTCCTAGCCTTTTAGGGGTACAAACAATAGTAATTGGGGCCTAGTGTGGTTGTGTACGTGTGATATACATACACTTTTTTGGGATCATATTTTCTATTCCGCTATTTAATCAAAAACCTTTGGGGATCAGTTAAATTGGGGGATAGTCTGTGTCGGTACGTGTGAGAGAGATCCACCTTTCCAAGTTGTTGGGGTTCATCTCATACTTCTGAAGGTTTGAGGGTGCTGCCTGTTCCATACCCCCCCTACTCCTCATCTAGCCTTTTAGGGGTACAAACAATAGTAATTGGGGCCTAGTGTGGTTGTGTACGTGTGATATACATACACTTTTTTTGGATCATATTTTCTATTCCGCTATTTAATCAAAAACCTTTGGGGATCAGTTAAATTGGGGGATAGTCTGTGTCGGTACGTGTGAGAGAGATCCACCTTTCCAAGTTGTTGGGGTTCATCTCATACTTCTGAAGGTTTGAGGGTGCTGCCTGTTCCATACCCCCCCTACTCCTCATCTAGCCTTTTAGGGGTACAAACAATAGTAATTGGGGCCTAGTGTGGTTGTGTACGTGCGAGATACATACACTTTTTTTGATCATATTTCCTATTCCGCTATTCAATAAAAACCTTTGAGGATCAATTGAATTGCGGGATAGTCTGTGTCGGTACGTGTGAGAGAGATCCACCTTTCCAAGTTGTTGGGGTTCATCTCATACTTCTGAAGGTTTGAGGGTGCTGCCTGTTCCATACTCCCCCTACTCCTCATCAAGCCTTTTAGGGGTACAAACAATAGTAATTGGGGCCCAGTGTGGTTGTGTACGTGTGATATACATACACTTTTTTTGGATCATATTTTCTATTCCGCTATTTAATTTAACTGGGCCTCCATGCGAGACCTGTGTGCCTTGTTGCGCTGTTTTGAGTACTCCACCAACATGGCCAGTGGCAATGACGCCGTTCTCAGCTTAACTATCCCACTTCCATGCCTCCTTGAAAAAACAATTCGGGCGATGATGGAAGAGGATGTGGCACAGGATGAGGAGGAGGAGGAGGATGAAGAGGTAACATTTCCAAGGCTTTCAGGGCAGTCATTCGCAAGGGGCTCCGAGGGTGGGTTCCTGCACACGCAAACGCCAGGGACGCAATTGTCCAGCAGGGGCACAGTTCTGGAGGATGAGGAGGATGAGGAGGAGGAGGAGCTGGAGGAGGAGATGGAACCATGTTCACAGCAGGGTGGCACCCAGGCCAGCTCATGGCCATCACTGGTGCGTGGCTGGGGGGATACAGAGGACACGGACGATACACCTCCCACAGAGGACAGCCTTTCGTTGCCTCTGGGCAGCCTGGCACACATGAGCGATTACATGCTGCAGTGTCTCCACAACGACCGCCGAGTTGCCCACATTCTAACTTGTGCTGATTACTGGGTGGCCACGCTGCTGGATCCCCGTTACAAGGACAACGTACCGTCCTTAATTCACTCACTGGAGCGCGATCGCAAGATGCGCGAGTACAAGCGCACGCTGGTAGACGCCAATGCTGCTGGCATTCCCATCTGACAGCGGGGCCACAGTGGAAGCACAAGGCAGAGGAGGAGGAGGAGGAGGTCGCCAACGCAACCAGGGCACCGCCAGCACCTCAGAAGGCAGGGTTAGCATGGCCGAAATGTGGAAAAGCTTTGTCAGCACGCCACAACAAACAGCAGCACCAGCAGCTCAGATGGAACGTCTTAGCAGGAGGCAGCATTTTACCAACATGGTGGAGCAGTATGTGTGCACACGCCTACATGTAGTGAATGACGGGTCTGCCCCCTTCAACTTCTGGGTCTCCAAATTGGGCACATGGCTTGAGCTTGCCCTTTACGCCTTGGAGGTGCTGGCGTGCCCTGCAGCCAGTGTATTATCTGAACGGGTATTTAGCACGGCTGGGGGCGTTATAACAGACAAGCGCAGCCGCCTGTCCAGAGACAATGTGGACAAGCTCACGTTCATTAAAATGAACCAGGCATGGATCCCACGGGACTTTTCCGTACCTTATGCAGAATAGCAATGGATACCGACCTTACCCACCCATTGTTCCATTTTTGCTCTTTCTCACTCTTTTGGGGTGTACCCTCATTTAAAATTTTTGAAAAGAAGCAGTGTTGGCTACCTCGTCCTCCTCCTCAGGGCCAGATTAATGTAGGGGCTATTGGAGCTGCAGCTCCAGGCCCCTACCTTTTATATAGGCCCCGGGTTGGCCATATTCACTGTTACCGCTCTTCTGTCACTTGTAAACACAGAAGTCTGGCTTCTATGCTCGCTTCCCCAGGCAGCACCCTCAGAACCTCCCCACACAGCGTGAAGGCCGGACAAGGAGGGACAGTTGGCGATGCATGGATGTGTTTATGGGCTTCAGAGACAGCATCCCATGTTGAATTAGGCATGCATGGCTGCACCCTTCCTCCTCTGGGTGCATGGCAAGGCACGGCCCTTAAGGCCCTTCAAAATCCTCAGCACCAAGCCCATGATGCTGTTAATCCGGCCCTGGTCCTCCTCCACCGCCGCTTCCACCTACACCGCCCATAGGTGTGCGCAGCCTATTGCATTAAGGTGTGCACCCCAAAGTTGAAATACACATGCATGTGTTTGCCAGCAGGGAGAGTAATGTATCGGGGCCATGTACCTGTAGGCAAGGAGAAATAGAGCAGAGCAGGTCCCAGGGAGATCTTTCCCATCTCCTCACTGGCAATGCTATGTGCCCTAGGTGATTAGGGTGTGCCCAGGCACACCCAGCACACCCTGTGCGCACGCCTATGTCACCGCTAGGCTTGTGACGGTATCAGATTTTCATGCTGCGATTAATTGATTAAGGTTTTGCCACGGTATACGGTATTATCACGGTATTCTATTATTAAATTTAAATTATTAAATTTCCACCTCACTTCAATTTCATTGCTGAATTTAGGGGCTTTGGTTCACTTATGCACATTATTATATAGTCAGTCAGTACAGACTCTGTGAACCAGGCCTAAAATAGGTCATCAAGCAGTGTCTGGCCTAACTGGTGATAACTGGTTCTGGCGCTCGGCTCCGATCCGATGGCCTGGTCATTAAGAGGGCAAATCCTTGTGGTCAAGAAGTGGTTAAACCTGAAGGAGGTGTTGTTTATAAATTACTTTACTATTGCTTTAGGCCTGGTTCACATGTATGCGGGTTGGTGGTTCACATTTGCACAGGCATAGCAGCCCATTGATTTGAATGGGCTGCTATGCCCTCATTTTCCGCAGAAAAAAGGTGCATGCAGCATTTTTTTAAAATTCAGTGGCCTTGAAATCCATCCTGCTTTTGCACCATGCGACTAACCTGCAGTTCCTGCTCTGGCAAGCTTTCTGCATTTTTTGTATACGTGGGCACGGCATTTAAAAATAAACAGTTTGCGTGTGCAGCAACGGCAGGTAAGTCGCATGGTGCAAAAGAAGGATGGATTTCATGGCCACTGCATTTTTTTAAATTCTGCATGCACCTTTTTTCAGCTGAAAACGCAGGCATAGCAGCTCAAGCCCATTCACATCAATGGGCTGCTATGCCTGTGCAAATGTGGGCCCCCAACCCGCATACATGTGAACCAGGCCTAAAGCAATAGTAAAGTCATTAATTGGTTAAACCTGCAGGAGGACCGGTGTTTTTATCTATTAATGACTTTACTATTGCTTTAGGCCTGGTTCACATGTATGCGGGTTGGGGGCCCACATTTGCACAGGCATAGCAGCCCATTGATGTGAATGGGCTTGAGCTGCTATGCCTGCGTTTTCAGCTGAAAAAAGGTGCATGCAGAATTTAAAAAAATGCAGTGGCCATGAAATCCATCCTTCTTTTGCACCATGCGACTTACCTGCCGTTGCTGCACACGCAAACTGTTTATTTTTAAATGCCGTGCCCACGTATACAAAAAATGCAGAAAGCTTGCCAGAGCAGGAACTGCAGGTTAGTCGCATGGTGCAAAAGCAGGATGGATTTCAAGGCCACTGAATTTAAAAAAAATGCTGCATGCACCTTTTTTCTGCGGAAAATGAGGGCATAGCAGCCCGTTCAAATCAATGGGCTGCTATGCCTGTGCAAATGTGGGCCGCCAACCCGCATACATGTGAACCGCCAACCCGCATACATGTGAACCACCAACCCGCATACATGTGAACCAGGCCTAAAGCAATAGTAAAGTCATTAATAGATAAAAACACCGGTCCTCCTGCAGGTTTAACCACTTCTGGATCGCAAGGATTTGCCCCTTTAAAGACCAGGCCATCGGATCAGAGCGCCAGGACCAGTCATCACCAGGTAGGCCAGACACTGCTTGATGGCTATATAATAATGTAATGTGGGCTGCTAGGCGTGTGTGTGTGTATATATATATTTATTAGAGCTGCACGATTCTGGCCAAAATGAGAATCACGATTTTTTAGCTTGGAATAAAGATCACGATTCTCTCACGATTCTCTGTGTAACAAAAAAAAAAAAAATTGGGATAACTTTACTGTTACGTTTTTTTTTTTTTTTTTATTCATTAAAGTCTAATCATTGCGTTTGAAAGACTGCTGCGCAAATACAGTGTGACATAAAATATTACAACAATCGCCATTTTATTCTGTAGGGTCTCTGCTAAAAAAATATATAAAATGTTTGGGGGTTCTAAGTACTTTTCTAGCAAAAAAAAAACTGATTTTAACTTGCAAGCTGCAAGTGTCAGAAAAAGATCCAGTCTTTAAGAGGTTAAACTTCCTTTCTCCCTGGCAGAGGGAAGGAAAAGATACAAATGTAATCATTTTTGTTTATAGTTAGGAGACTTAATGCTGAAAGGTGTTAGCTGAGTGAGTGAATGAGTCATCCAGCTCACTGAAATGTATCAATTCACAAGTCAGGCAGACTTGACAGAGAAACTCGGTATTTTAAAAATGCCACAATAACAATACCGTGGCTATGCAATACCGCAATATATCGAATTACCGAAAACCGGCATATGTCTAGTCACCGCCACATCCACCACCACCTCAACCTCCCTCCTACTCCATATGGGCCTCGTCCTTCAGAGATGAAGAAGAACATTGTTTTATTTTTCTGTTTTTTTTTGTTGTTTTAAGTTATTTCCCTATCCACATTTGTTTGCAGAGCACTTGCCATGCTCTTAATTACGTTTTGCTGCCATTTGCAGCACTCTAGCCCTTTCCTTTGGTGTTTTAGAGCCATTTTAGTGCCTTAAAGTTCGGGTCCCCATTGACTTCAATGGGGTTCGGTGTCCGGGAAAAGTTCGGTAAAAGTCCGGGACACGGACCCGGACTTTTTTTTAAAGTTCGGCCGAACCCGTCGAACACGGACATCTAGGTGTTCGCTCAACCCTACTAATGATCAACATCACAAATTCATATTTTATTAATCTTTTCTGTGTACTTAGATGCTTTTCAGCTTTGTTTGCTCTTACTGCAAACAAGGCTTTTCTAGTTTAGACCTGAGCCTACAAGGGTTAGAACCATTGTACTGCTGTCTGCCTTGCCAGTTAGACATTTTTTTCTTACAAATGAATTGGGGAACATCTCCCCAACAAGTAGCAAACAAAACAAGTTAGCAATGGTTTAGAACAGTGATAGCGAACCTTGGCACCCCAGATATTTTGGAACTACATTTCCCATGATGCTCATGCACTCTGCAGTGTAGTTGAACGTCATAGGAAATGTAGTTCCAAAACATCTGGGGTAACAAGGTTCGCCATCACTGGTTTAGAGTCTCTATCAAGATTGTAGTGCTTTCTTTGTCCCCATGAGGACATTTTCCTAAGGGTAACAGGTGTCTAAAAAAACAGATGATGAGAAAAAGTTCCCGATATGTGGAAATATTACATTTAAAACCTGAAAAAGTTCTGGATCACAGAGCATATTTTTGTCCTTGAATCATGGATTCAATTGCAACCGTTTTTGGGTATAACTTTCAGCTGCTGTGATCCAGAAACTTGCAGCAGAATTTTCTTACCCCTGTGTTTATTGTGGTTGGCTCTACATACCCTATTCCCACAGGCTCTAGGGTAGACATCCCCAGCGGAGGCCATTTAAAAGTCTTATTGTTTTAACAGTCAGTAACATCCACTTCTAATGAAGTGAATTAAATTTTAACAAAACTGTTGAGATTTATGATGCATTTGGTATCTGTATTTTATTTGTAATTTTGAATTAGAAATGCATATTGTACAAACACATGTAGCTTACAAGATGCATTTACTTATGCAATAATTTTAAAGACAATCTGAATGGTATAACAATTATTTTTTTAAAGATATTCCCTATGTTGTGAAGGGTAAAAAAAACCTTTAAAATTTTTGATTCTGTAATAAAGCATTCTTTTTATATATTTCTTTTGTACTTTGGTAAAAGTCCCACGGGCAATTTCTTGGTTCTTTGGTAAAGAGGATTTTATGGAATGGAGGTACAAAATGTTCATGCAGCAGATCACAATCATAGCAAGAGTGTGGAGCTGTATTTGTCAATGAGGAAGATTTCCTAAAGGTAACAGGTGTCTGGAAAAAAAGACAATGAGAAAAAGTTTCCAATATATGCAAATAGTGTGTTTTAAAAGTGAAAAATGTTCTAACTCTCCCATAATGTATCCACAAATACCACATTTGTGGCTGGGATTGGATTTTGAGTAACATATTTTAATGCACAGAAACATAATTCATTATCTGATTTAACCACTTTACCTCTGCTCACTGTGCTGCTACTGCGGCACAGTGGCTCGTTATTGTCTGGCAACGTAGACCTACGTCACCAGACATTCCCCTCTCTCGGCGCCGCGCGCGCCGCCGGAGGCTCGCTCCCGCTGCATTCAGTCACAGCGGGAATCGGGCCAGGGGAGGATCACCGCCTCTCTTCCCCGATTGTCGGGGATCGAGTGTGGAGATCCGCCCGCTTGTGTAAACAAATCGGGCGGATCTCCTAAGTGACAGGCAGGGTCAGATTGCAGGATTCAGCATAGCTGAACCGGCGATCTGTCCCTGTGTCACATAGTCCCCTCCCCCCACACACGTTAGTAAGCACCAGGCATACATTAACCCCTTGATCACCAATAAAAGTTAACCCCTTCCCTGCCAGTGTCATTTTTACAGTAACAGTGCATATTTTTAGCACTGATTACTGTAGTAATGTTACTGGTACCCCCAAAAGTGTCAAAAATGTCAGTCAAGGGTCCGATATGTCTGCCGCAATGTCGCAGTCCCGCAAACAAAATCGCAGATCGCCGCCATTACTAGTTAAAAAAAAACCAATAAAAATGACATAAATTTCCCGTAGTTAGTAGCTGCGATAACTTTTGTGCAAACCAATCAAAATACGCTTATTGAGATTTTTTTTACCAAACATATGTAGCAGAAAACAAATTGGCCTAAAATGTTAAAAAAATTGTGATTTTTACATTTTTTTGGGGGGGAATTTCATATAAAAAAAATTGAAAAATATTGTTATTTTTTCAAAATTGTCGCTCTTTTTTTGTTTATAGCGCAAAAAGTAAAAATCGCACAGGTGATCAAATACCCCAAAAGAAAGCTCTATTTGTGGGGGAAAAAAGAAAATTTAATTTGGGTACAGCATCGCACGACCGCGCAATTGTCCGTTAAATAACGCAGTGCCGAATCGCAAAATATGGCCTGGTCAGGAATGGGGTAAAATCTTCCGGTCTTAAAGCGGTTAAAAATACGCTCATTGAGAATTTTTTTGTCAAAGACATGTAGCTAAATACATTTCGGTCTAAATATTTGACAAAAATTGAATATATTGGATATTTTTTAACTGTCAAAGTAGAAAAATATTGTTATTTTTTCAAATTTGTTGCTTTTTTTCTATTAATATCGCAAAAAATAAAAATCGCAGAGATGATAAAATACCACCAAAAGAAAGCTCTGTTTATGGGACAAAAAGGACGTAAATTTCGTTTGGGTACGGCGTTGCATGACCGCGCAATTGTCAGTTAAAGTCGCACAGTGCGGAATCGCAAAAAGTGGCCTGGACGTAAGACAGCAAAATCCTACGGTGGTAAAGTGAGCCATGTTTTGCTCAGGCTAAGGCTGTACTATTAAGCTACGTAGGGTTGATTTAATGAAAGAGTAGAGAGAGTTTGTTTGCAAAGCATAGCTGTGTTCCTTAGAAATACTGTAAAACAGGATTTTATTTTGTACTTGACTGATTACATTGAACTTCACTTTAGCAAATCAACTCAGAAAATAAGAACATTTTTTAGACAGTCCAAAGGTTCTTTATCTTTCACAAAAATGTTAAATTTAAAAATCACATATAAAAAAGAAAAATTCTTTTCTGAATATGTTAGTCTGTATGCACAGCAGTATTGTAGTTTACAGTGTTCTGAGTTGAAGGATAGGGGCCATTTCTTGATTCTGTCTGGATAATTTCCGTGTAAAGTACTGTACATTAAATATATTGAGTGTATCGGCAGGCATACTAGGAAGTAAAACTGATCCTGTTTTCAAGCCCGAAACAGTAATTTATTAATAAACATTTGCTACTTCCGCTGTCAAAAAAAAAAAAATTACATTTCATGGATAATTTACCTTTCAGAAAGGCATTTCCATAAAAATAATGTTTCAATTAATAGCAGGTATGAGTACAAGATTTCAAAACATTTGCATAAATGACTGCAATTTATTAAGCAGGTGTTTCCCAAGTGTAAAGTGATTATGGAAATATGATATTTAACATACACACAGTTTGGCAACTCTGTTTCCTAAAGTCCAAGTACTGAGCATTGATCTATGATGGCCCTACAAAAATAAAGAATACTACACCCCCTGTATCTATGCATAATATATTTCCCAAAACACGACAGAGAAAAACTGTATACAGCAAATCCAAAGATTCTAAAATAGGTAGTGTAATGTTAACCACATCCCTAAATTTAAAATAATCATTCCAGAGCATAAGATAACATGTACACAATTAATTCTGACATTCCGAAGCATTGAAGTTAATTATAAAATATGTATGAAGAGTACAGAATATAATCTGGCATAATATCTACATATCAACCAAACAATAAAACCTCGCCACCTTAAGGCCTGTACACACAATCAGAAAATCATACAACAAATACCGCTTTCAAAGTAATTGTACGGTAATCTGATCGTTAGTACACAGCTTTCGTCCAAAATTTTCCGAAGGGACAAACACAACATTTTTTCCTGTACGATACCAGATCGTACAATTTTTTTTTAATCAGTACAGTTTTTGTCCGAAAATACAATACAAATATACTACAACACATGACATCACTTCCGAATTTTTATTTCGCTGTACAAGTATTTTTGTACTTTAGATTTTCGATCTGGAGACTAGCATACAAAAAAATAAATAAACGGATGATCATTCATCCGATGAGCCCATCGTGTGTACTAGGTAGGCTTTACTCTAAACGAATCAATACACACAAAGCTGCTATCCCAAAACACAATAGTATGTGACACTCACGTGATGCAAAATGTGAAAGCGCTAAGTGTAAATGTAAAATGTACCATAAGTGCATATAAAAGTGCAAAAATAAATTTCTTCCTAGGTTACTCAGGTGCTTTAAATGGAATATGCTTCAAATAATAAACTCCATCCAAAGTATTGGATTATTATACGAATGCCAAAAAATTGCTTTATACTTTTTCACATAAGCACATAAGCACACATTGAGCACACACAGAGAGTGGAGGACATTTCACAGGCAGGCTGATTGTAAGGTCACCGCAGGTGGGAAGTAATTCTGAAGTCTGAGAGCAGCAGTGATCCAGGACCCCCCCTCCCTTAAAGAAGAACATGTGCATTATGACATACATTTAGTAAGAGGGTCATGGCTATCCGGTGAGTTTTCCTGTTGAAGGTTGATATGTGGGTGATTTTCTTCACAGAAAGAAGTCAAACATTGTGGGAACACTGGTGAAAAAATTGATAAGAGCACGGAGCACTTTGTTAATGGACACTTTATTGTTTTTATTCTTTATGTGAATAAAGTATAAGGCACTTTTTTGGGATTTGTATAATAATCAAATATTTTGGATAGAGTTTATTATCTGAAGCATATTGCCTTGATAGCACTTGAGTAACTTAAGAAACGCTTTATTTTTGCACTTTTGTGTGCACTTTATGGTACGTAATGCATTTACACTTAGCGCTGTCACATAAGAAAACCAGGGTAAGAAAAGATAAGGTTAATGTGTTCTGCACCCTGAAGGGTCTATTTTTTATGCAACTATGCTTGATTCATAGTCATAACATCTTGTTTGTTCAGATATGTCTGACTGCAGAAATAGTTTCACATTAGAACATTTTGATTGGTAAGTTTGTTATGGGAATATTCTAACTTGTGTATTATGCCAAAACATATCATGTGACCATGAGTCATACTGAAACCTAACCCCTTATTGTGAAATCAATCTCTCTGTTGTTCAAATTATATATATGCTCGGGACATTTTCTGAAATAAACAAACATGCTTTGTCTCTACTTTGTTGTCAGAAGTCTCTGTGTGTTCCCGGGGCCTCGAAGGGTGTTCCCCAGGAGCTCGGTTCTGAAAATCCCCAACACACCCCTAAAGTGCCAGTAAGTCTATCCTAAAAAAACAACATTATTTTTTGCAAGTTTACTGCTCCAAATACAGGTGAGAGGACAACTGAACATGCAGTAAAGATGGGTGCAGGTGATAAAGCTTGCAAGTTTCAAACAGATATACAGCTTGGATATAGGTGAACAATGAAACAGGTCATGAGTATTTTTCAGAACTACTAAAAATATTCAAAATATTGTAAAAAATGGTGTGTGACAAAGAATTTTTGAAGACATAGGCAGTCATCCCCAGCAATATAAATTATAGGCCACTGAGTACTTAGATCACTAGGCACAATCATCCCATTCATTGTGGGTACATGCTTTGTTTTGAAAATACTGAAAAACAATGCCCCCCAGGCAGGGGAGGGCTGGCAGCCTTAGGCCTGGGGGGCAAGTCCAGTCAAGTGGCCCATTGAACCGTCGAATCAGTTTACCATCCATGCCCACCAGGTTTTGGACTTGCAGCTGTGTACAGTGTCTGGCCCCTACATTAATCTAGCCCTTTTTACCAGTTTTTACCACTTTTCAGAGTGGCCCGGGGGGCAATTGCCCCCCTGCCCCCCTTGCCAGTCCTCCCCTGCCCCCAGGGTAAAACAAGTTACCAGCTGGAGGGATACAAAGCCACAGGACAAAGTGTCACCCCCAAAGGAACTTTGTTACTCTGGTAGCTATTAGGTAGATGGATCTTCTGAAGAAGCTGCATGCTATTAGTCTCCAGCGCAACTACTACATGCTAAGTGGGGGAAGCGAAGAATCGTACCCTCCCAGGGTATATCCAGGAAACCAAATAGTTGTGGTAAAATGAGATAAAAGGGCCTGCATCTGCAGGTGAGTATAGTGGATAAATAGAGAAATGTCAGAACCATCACCACTGTGGGCCAAAAATGTTCCCAGTATCTGCAACTGATTTTGTTATATCCCCTTTTTGTATTTGATGCCTTAGAAGTGTAGGGGTAAACGTCTAAAACTCACAGAGATCTAAGAGTAGGACACAGCTGCTGGAGCACTTCATGACCAAGCATTTGAAGCTTCAGATCAGTGTTGGGGGACCACATTGTCTTGATCAGAAATTTGAAAACTTTTTCTACTTCTTCTACTTCCTGCCCTTCAATTGCATAACCCAATACTTAGTATATGACATTCTACGTGCACTGTTTTAAATCCTATTTCATCTTCTGGGTCAGTCTCTAACTTGCTGCATAATGAAAAATAATTGCAAGTGTCAAATGGTTTCACACATAGTTTTGCCTTACTTTTAATACCTTTTTAAAGTTCCCACTTTTATTTTAAACTAGCTTTTAATGAAATATGCTATGCTTTGCACTGTAGTTTGACAAATGCAGCACAATTTTTATACGATATTGTCATTTACAGTCCTGAAAGGTTGCAATGTTTTCCCTTGTGTGTAAAATAAATGGCTTGGAAAATGAATAATTCATAATTGACTTGGCAGATGAGATCCTTGCATTGCACAATTAGGCTAGGTGTCAGGTTTATTAAGTTAGTGGGCTCTGTAAGTCAACAGTTTTTAGCCACTCTGCTTACTATTGAAATTGGTTCTTTGTTCTGTGTTGATAACATTTTGGTTACAAAAATGAAACTGCACAAAGCATATCTTTAAAGCAATGCTTTAGTCAGAAATCCAATTGTTTTAAACTTTGCAAAGAGTGTTCAAAAGTTAGAATTTTAGCTGGGTTTTAGTTCTATTTGACCCTTACTGGGAAGATAAAAATATATGTGTCACTAGGACAGGAAGGTTATGCATGTGTTCCTATTGCAGGTATTTCTTATCACAGGTAGCAAAATAAATCTTAAAGCTAAATGCTCTACATACCATAAGGATGACTTAAATTAAGGAATATATTTATTTCAGATACTTATACAGTGCTGTCAATTGACGCAGCACTTTATATATATATATATATATATACACTATATTACCAAAAGTATTAGGACGCCTGCCTTTACACCCACATAAACTTTATTGGCATCCCAGTCTTAGTCCGTAGGGTTCAATATTGAATAGGCCCACCCTTTGCAGCTATAACAGCTTTAACTCTTATGGAAAGGCTGTCCACGTGGTTTAGGCGCGTGTCTATGGGAATATTTGACCATTCTTCCAGAAGCGCATCTGTGAGGTCAGGCACTGATGTTGGACAAGAAGGCCTGGCTTGCAGTCTCCACTCTAATTAATTCCAAAGGTGTTCTATCGGGTTGAGGTCAGGACTCTGTGCAGGTCAGTCAAGTTCCTCCACCCCAAACTCTCTCATCCATGTCTTTATGGACCTTGTTTTGTGCACTATTCTTCTGAATGGCACCCCACACATGTAAAAACACAACACCTTTGTGAGAGTGGTAGCTGCAGGGAAATCACATGATCAAACTGGCCATGCAATTTCCCTGCTGGCCACATTTTGAAAAAGATGCATGCACATTCTTTTTGCGTGACATGCAGGCATGGCTGCCCATTCAAATTCAATACATAGTACTCCTACTCATTCACCAAAAAATGTGCAAAGCAAACAAAAAAAAACTTTTTTGACAAATTGAAACCCCTTCAAAAAATTAATGTCCAACGAAGTAAATTAATTGTCAATCCCGATGAACGCCAGGCGCTGACCTGCCTGCAATAAAAACCCCAACTGGTCCAGTTGAGAGACCTTCACTAAATGACAGATGCTTCTCCCCTGCCGGTAACTAAACTGGGGGCGGGGTCACCCAGTGACATCACTGGATAACCATGCCCCTTTTGATGTCACACAGGGACCCCTGTGCATGTCCCCTACATTACTACTGAGTTGTGTATTCATGTAGGTGACCAGTTGGAGGAACCACATATTACAGAGGGGGGTATATGTATCTTACACACCTGGAAGATGCTTCAGGCAATTTTGCTCTTCTATAGAGTGAAAGTTGTACAAAGAGATGTTAAAAGTCCATTCTTTTTTTACAGGAATGTATAGAGCAGGGCTGGGACAAGGGGTTGGGCAGGAGGGGCGGTTGCCCTTGGTGCAATGGTTTATTGCAGGGATGGGGTGGCACCTTGACCCTAACCTTAAGGGAAGGGGGGGTGCAGTTTGGCATCTTTGGCTGGGCACTGGATGACCTTGTCCCGGCACTGGTATAGAGTGAAAGTCATACAAACAGATGTTAAAGGGTAACTCCACTTTCAAAGGGGGGAAAATAGCAAATGTAGAATGAATAATATAGCGTATTCAATTACAAACACAAGTCATATTGTAACTGAATGTTACTAAAAATTACCTTTTCTTTTCAATCTGCAGCTGCTGTAATTTTCTGAAAATGCAATGCAATATGGCCACCTGGAGGTGTTCTGTACACAGAATGTGTACTGATCACACCCCAGAAACATAATTTCCTGCTTGTGTGATTGGCTCACCAATTTTCTCAGAAGTCTACACTAACATACAAGTCAGATTTCAGGCATTCCCTGCAACACAAATGTCATTTTTGGTAGGGTACTTCCAATAGAAACACATCTAAAGGGATGCAGGCCCAGCAGATTTCCCCATTAGTGCTCTGCAGGTGCACAGCTGATTGATAATTATGAAACCACTCCCTTTAGACCCACTCAGCACAGAGGCACAGAGGAACAAACAGTGGTTTCTTCAGAATAACAAACAGTAGGGATCTGCAACTAAGTTTGTTATAATCCTTGAAATGTACATAGATCACCCAGAGGGGAATGTTTTTTTCTCAACAAAAGTGGAGTTACGCTCTAAGACATGTAAGTATTCTTTTACAGGGACTTTCAGTATTTCATTTTTATTTCAGCAGCAAATGGGGAGATTAAGGCCCCTTTCACACAGGTGGACCGTTCAGATCCGTCTGTCAGTTTTTTTGGCGGATCTGAACGGTCACCCCATGCATCTCTATGGGGCATCGGATGTCAGCGGGGAGATGTCCGCTGACATCCGATCTGATCCGATCCATCAAATCTGGATGGATGGAAACCCTATTTTCCATCTGTCCAGCGGATGGGATCGGATGAGAACGGGCAGACGGTCCTTTCCCATCCGATTCCCCCTTAGAGATGCATGGGGACCTGACAGCTGTGTCTCCGCACACAGCATGGAGAACAGCTGTCATCCTCCTGCTCTGCGGGGGATCTGCGGATCGATCCCCCGGTGAGATAAACAGAGTCCATCTGATGGACTCCATGTGTGAAAGGGCCCTTACTAAAATTGGAGCACTCAGAATCTGGTACAGCTGTGCATGGTAGCCAATCAGCTTCTAAGCCTGCCTTTACACCCACATTAACTTTAATGGCAATGCTGGCCATACACGCACAGAATTTAGTCCGAAAATGGTTGTTTTATGAAATATCGTTCGAAAATTGGGCCGTTAGTGAACACAAGTTTACCGACGATTTCGATCATGTGCCCGGCCAATGTCGATGGATCCATAGCGAAAACTTTTATCGTTTCTACAAAAGTTTTTATGTGTATGGTAAAATTGAAACGAAAATAATATTCTGACTCATATTGTGCATGTTATTGATTGATCATTATGATCATGAAAACGATTATGTAAAAGAGTTTATTCTGTAATGCCTCGTACACACGCATCGATAGTTGGCCGTGAATTTTCGGCCAACGTCCGATCGGTCGATTTTTCGGCTTGTTAGTATGATGCTTTCGACAACCGACTCCGACTTTTCGGCCGAACAAAATCTGATGTGCATGCTATAAAATTTTTGTTGGCCGTCAACAGAACGGCCAATTTTCCGTCAGTCAGTACAGATTTCGGCAGACAAAAATCTGATGAGCAAGACTGGGCATGCTCAGAGAAGAAAAAACACACTGAAAGTAAACCAGCACATGACATCACTTCTGAAGTTGGTTTTTGTTGGCTGAGAAAATTAGTGTGCAGTCTAATGCCCCGTATACACGTGCAGATTATCTGCAGACTTTTGTCTGCAGACTTACCTTTTCTATGTAGTGCAAGGGCCTGCCGGATTGCATACAAATTGAAAGTGTTTAGGTTTGACCTCATATTATATGGTTTTGGTAAGTCTGCAGACAAAAGTCTGCAGATAATCTGCACGTGTGTATGGGGCATAAGGCACATTCCAACCAACACAACAACACTGGACAAAAGACGGCCGATCGGTCGGCCGATAATCGTTGCGTGTGTACGAGGCATAAGTTAGTGGCCAACTCGCTTTCGACCGATGAATAATCGTTCAGTCTGCACACGGCCGAAATTCTGTGCGTGTATGGCCAGCATAACTTTAACTTGTTCAATTAACCACTTAAGTCCCGGAGGATTTGGCTGCTAAAAGACCAGGGGGTATTTTAACGGACAATTGCACGGTCGTGCGACGCTGTACCTAAACGAATTTGACGTCCTTTTTTTCCCACAAACAGAGCTTTCTTTTGGTGGTATTTGATCACCTGTGCGATTTTTTGATCACGCGCTATAAACAAAAAAGAGCGTCAATTTTGCAAAAAATAACGGTATTTTTCACATTTTTTTATATGAAATTCCCCAAAAAAAAAAGTAAAAATCAAAATTTTTTAACATTTTCGGCCAATTTGTTTTATGCTACATATGATTGGTAAGAAAAATCGCAAAAAGCGTATTTTGATTGGTTTGCGCAAAAGTTATTGCGTTTACTAACAAAGTGAAAGATTGTTGTCATTTTTGTTGTTTTTTTTTTTTTTTAACGGCGATCTGCGATTTTTTTGCGGTACTGCGACATTGCGGCGGACAGATCGGACCCTTGACTGACATTTTTGACACTTTTGGGCTTACCAGTGACATTTCTACAATAATCAGTGCTATATATATTCACTGTTACTGTAAAAATACACTGGCAGTGAAGGGGTTAACTTTATTTGAGAGGGAGGGGCTGTGTGTGTCCCTAGGGGGCGTGATTCTAACTGTGATTGGCTGTCTGTTGAGCTGTAGTTACACTGATCAACGGTCCTACATAGTAGAACCGTATGATCAGTGTTTCTACACAGGGGAGAATGACAGGCAGCTTGTTTACACAAGCTGCCTGCCTTTCTCCCTCTCCCCCGACGATCGCAGAGTGAGCGGCGGACATCGGGTCCGCCGGTCACACGCGCGGGGGGGGTCCGTGACCGTGCGGGAGCGGGAGCGCGCCGCCGGCGGCGCGCGCTCGCTCCCCAGAGCCTCACAGGCTAGTGACGTATATATACGTCACTTTGCCTGTGAGGGGCTGACCGCCGCAGTATATCTACTTGCGGCGGTCGGCAAGCGGTTAAGCTTTGACAATAAAACCTGGAAGCTGATTGGTTTTTCTGAAAAGCTGCACCAGATTTCGCATGCTTCAGTTTTAGTAAATCTCCCCTAAAGTCCCTTGAAGCATAAACTTTTACATAGCACCAGAACATACATATTTATGTAATATACAGATATTCTCAGCACCAGCTTTATTTGTCCAAGAAAAATCAAACCTAGCAAATCTGAAAAAAAAAACTGTGAATGTCTCCCTTACAAGATATTCAAACATCACACAGTAAGCCTCTAGAAAAAAAAATGAAAACCATAGCCTCACTTTGCTCTTTTTCAGTCTCCATCCATCATATTTCCTAAGTTAGGGATCAGGAAATATTGTGGATGGGGAAGAGGGGGGAGGGCGGAGGGGGGGGGATGAGAACAGGAACCAAAAGTGGGTGGAGCTGTACAAAATAAAAATGTGCAGTCAGGAACTTAGTGTTCTGTATATTTCATCAGGGTATAAATTAACATATTGGCTCGGACAATCAAAACCACTTTTCATTCTCATTTCTACAGTGGATTGCGGTAAAAGGAACAAGACTGCATGCTATGTTTGCACAACTAATATGAAATAAAAATTCTAAGCAGTACATCAAGCCTACTTGCTTTAAATGTAACCTTGCAAGTCTGGCTCTGTTTGGTTCCTTCAAAAAGTAATATATCATATTTAGCTCTCTTAATACAGCCATAAAATATACAGAATACATAAAAAAAAACCTGCAAGTAGTAAGCAATCAAGCACAGAGCCGCCGAAGCACATAGTATATTTATAGACATCAGCACATAGTGTCTGTGCTGGACATTTCTTCATGTGTCTAGTTACCCTTTAGGATATGAGCTAATACCACAGCAGTCCCACAGTAGTTTTCACTCTCAATGGATTCTTTTACTTGTCAAGTAGACCAACGATGGCTTTAAACCAAGTTCCCAAAGGTGAAAGTACAACTGCAGCTATTCAACGTATCATTTCCTTTCTGAGAGATCATTTCCTCTTGGCACCAAGACCTTTGCTTTTGTCTTTCAACAAAAATGTTATTTAATCTCTGTGCATGGTCAAACATAATGGATCATGAGATTTAATAATTTCTCTGCCATTGTTTTCTTTCCTAAAATAAGTTATTTGTTCCCATTAAAACATAGGTCCAGTTAAAAGTTTGTAACAATATTTTATATGTATAATGATACTCAAAAAAAATAAAACAGTTATAAAAATTGTATATATACAATAACAGAAAAGCAAAAACAAAAAAAAAAATAATAATTTGAAAACTAAGTTATACATAGATTTATGCTGAGAAATAAACCTAGTCAGTAAAATTCTTAACATATTAATAAATTTGAAGTGTGCCTGCGATTTAACAGCAATAGAACATTTTTATGAAACCACCACCATCAGCCCTGATATTGCACGGTTCTATTAGAAAAAAAAGGCAGCTCATTCTAGAATATTTAAGTTATTTGGGATGACTTTATTTTTTTTTAATTAATTGGCCCACCAAAGTAGTTTATTTCTTACTTATAATTGAACATTAAATAATTTTTTACATTTTAAACAATTAGGCGTTGGTAACTTTTCAAAACTTCAGGGGACCAGCCTCACTACTAAACTTATAACCATGCACATGACATAAATGTTTTTCTTATAAAAGTGGAGCTTACATTTTATTACGGCTATAGAAGTACTGGTGAAATATAGCGGTTTTACTATATTACGCTATTGTTACAACAGATCAAATAACAAAACTAAACAGAAACAAGACCTACCTAAAGCTTAGTATTTGCTTTTTCAGAATAAAGAAAAGTCTAAAAAAGTGCCTGTAGTTCTTCGATTCATTAAAAAACATGACAATGGAACACAGAGCAACACAGAAAAGCAAAGATGTGATACTGATAAACTGCTTACACAAATGCGATACCCAAAGTAAGCAACCAAGCCCTCAGTGAGGACATGTATCTACTAGCTGTATAATATACAATGCTGCTACTTAAAAGTAATAATATAAAAAATAGTGCAAAATAGTGTGATAACGCTGAAAGAGTGTATTAACATCCCTTATGATATTTCAGATATATATTTCAGTTTATGCCCATCCTGTGATGAAATGTGGCCCCTGCAATTACAGATTTAACAAGCCAGACTAGCCAGCTGTATTTTGCATTTAGACGACATGTTAAACCACTCCTCCATTCATTCATTTGAACACTTGACAGTTGGATATTTAGCATTTAGATTACAAGACACTTTGCATAAGAGATTACCGACACCAACCATAAACAATTGACAATTGCTTACATTAACACATGACAACTGAATGCAGCCGGGGCGACTCTGTCACAGGACACAAATTATTATACGGGAACACCTCACATTGACACAAATGCATGGCAAAAGCAAAGACCCTTTTATGTACTATTCTGTCTGATATGTGCTATTGACTGATGAATTATAAACCGGTTTGGAGCAGTCTTTTCCGCTCAAAACATTGCCTTAAATATGAGCTTCACGTGCAATAAAGTTAGTTGTGACTGCACTAAGTTTGAGTGCTATGTGTTGTCATAACTCCTGGCCGGACGGAGGGTGACTTCATTATCTATTGGAAGGTTAGCAACTGAAGGGCTGTAATATCATCGTGATTGCCTCCTGACAAGATTGGAGCTAACAAACGCTTAACTCACTTTATTCAGCACATAAAACAAATATTGCACTCACATGTATCCAGTTAAACATCCGCATAAAATAGGGAGGTGTGCACCCTTCGGGACTCGCGTCCAGACTCCACGCCGTGGACCGCACGCCTTCCTGGTGTCCAAGCTCCTCATATACAAGGTTGAGGTTACGCCACCTGGTCACGCCCCGACGCGTTTCGTACTTCCGACTTCTTCACCGGGGGCGTGACCATGACGGCACGGCAGCAAAAGAAATACCTCCGACTCCCCACCCACTCGGGCGGAGTCATGGTGTACGTAACACCCTATTGGCTATGCACTTCCTGCTACGTGCGGTCTCCATGATAAACACGTATGGTTGTCAAGCAACCACAACTACTGTTTACATCAACCCTCATCTCCCTCACACCCGCTCCCGATGTAAGAGTACACTATGGTGCGTGAGATTGCACCGCTCAGCGGTAACCATATTAAAAATTAGGGGCTATAGTAAATCAGTAAACGGACAGTTAAATACTGCATCCACTGCATACCTGGATACATGTGAGTGCAATATTTGTTTTATGTGCTGAATAAAGTGAGTTAAGCGTTATCACACTAGTGGAGCACTGTTCTTTCCCCTACATGTTGCTGAGCCCGACCGATCATACACCTTTGTTCTTGTCTTGGACTCCTGAGTGGATGTGGTTTATATTTGGCTTGTTTGCTCAGTCACGAGAGTAACTGAGCCAGTGGAGTTGGTGAGTTTGCATTGCTTCTCCCCCCTTCGAGCACGGTGGTGACGGTCGTGGTGATCCAGTATACCTGCACATATAATTTTACATCCCAGGAATAACCATTGTGGACTACTAATATTATTCCTGCTGCTTGGTGGAACTTATATTGATTGCATTCAGACTGTTTACACATCAGCAGTCACGATTACAGATTGTTAGGTGGCGAGGGGTTGTCACCACCTTTGCTCTACTGGAATATTTTATTGTATGCTATTATTTTATGCTTTTGATTTATATGTATTCCGTTTTTTATAAAGATGTGATACTACTGAAACCTATTCTGAGACATTCTGAGAAAAAGGTTATTTATTGGTGAGCAAAATGTAAAATAAATAAAATTAATGTAATTGCTTGCAATAATAAATGTTATATAGATAAAGATACCCTCTCCCCTTTGCCCTCCACCCCCACTTTTTTTACTTTGCTAATGTTCCATTACCACTTGTTGCCCAGCCGCCATCGTACCGGGCCGGCGGGTGCAATTTGCGCCGGGCACCCGCGATTGCTCCCAGGTTCTCCCAAAAGTGTAAAAAATGTCAGTAAGGGGTCCAATCTGGCCACCGCAATGCCGCAGTCACACTAAAAATCGCTGATCGCATTACCAGTAAAAATTAATAATGATATAAATCTTTCCCCTAGTTTGTAGACGCGATAACTTTTGCGCAAACCAATCAAAATACGCTTATTGGGATTTTTTTTACCAAAAATATGTAGCAGAATACAAATTGGCCTAAAATGATGAAACTTCGCTTTTTTTTTTTTCGGAATGTTATTTAGCAGAAAGTGAAAAATATTGTGTTTGTTTTTTTTTTTCAGAAATGTTGCTCTTTTTTTTTTGTTTAGAGCGTAAAAAAAAAAATAAAACATTGAGGTCATCAAATGCCACCAAAAGAAAGCTCTATTTGTGGGAAAAAAGGACATCCATTTTATTTGGGTACAGCGTCGCATAACCGCGCAATGCCGAATCGCAAAAAATGGTCTGGTCATTAAGGGGGAAAATCTTCTGGTCCAGAAGTGGTTAATTTACCTAAATCCATGACCACTTATCACACTGGGCAAGGAGTCTACCTACTTTTCACTGCAAAGCAGAAAGGTTCTTCTTTGTGTAGCTATGTAATTTCTAATTGGCTGAACCAGTGTTGAATTCCTCCCAGGATCCAGAAGACTGCAGGGGCATGATAATATCACAAAGAGGAGACAGGACAGCATGGGCACAGACTACAACACTGGATTCACTGGTCATCATTCTCCGATATTATGCTGGTAAGAAACAGAGATGATAGATTTAGGTGAGTATTACTAAAGGCTCAAACACACGATCAGAAAATATGATAAAATATAATAATCTGATCGTACACAACTTTCGAGAGCCGATCACGACAATTCATGCGAAATTATGTGATGGGACAAGAATGAAAATGTTTCTCGTATGATACCAGGTTGTACAATTTTCATGTAATGAGTAGAGTTGTCGTCTGAAAATACAATACAAATATAATACAATACATTTCATCACTTCAAAATTTTTATTCTGTCATACAAGAATTTTTGTAACTTTAGTAACTTCTTTTATTTTCGATATGGGACTAGCATGCAGAAAAAAAAAAAAAAAAAAAATTGGACGATCATTTGTCCAGTATTCTTATCGTGTGTACCAGGATTAAAGCTTCAGATGGTATTTTTTTCTGTAACAACTAGGGTATGAATGCAAGGAAGGGGGTGAAGAGCTTTTCTTGGAGGTAGGCTTTATTATAGTATTTCCTGGTATAAAGATTAAATGTCTCTTTACATGCCCCATGACGGGATGCCCCAGCTCTGCTAACAGGCCCTTGATGGGAGGCATAAGTGTATTGGACAATGTAGAAAACCTGTCACAATCACTTTTGTTCCCCCTTAAAAGCTGGAAGATATGTCCAGCTCCCAGCTTCTAATTCCTTCTTTCTTCATTAACATGATCTTGTAAGGCCAGGTAAATTAATTTAATAAGCCTATGAAGCATTCTGCAACACTTTCCAGATAACTTTTCCAAAGAGCAGTTGCACTTTGCATGCATTAATACTAGTGATCGACCAATATAGTTTTTTTATTGCTGATAGAAACATAGAAACATAGAATGTGTTGGCAGATAAGAACCATTTGGCCCATCTAGTCTGCCCAATATATCTGAATCCTATGAATAGTCCCTGGCCCTATCTTGTATGAAGGATAGCCTTATGCCTATCCCATGCATGCTTAAACTCCTTCACTATATTTGCAGCTACCACTTCTGCAGGAAGGTTATTCCATGCATCCACTACTCTCTCAGTAAAGTAATACTTCCTCATATTACTTTTAAACCTTTGCCCCTCTAATTTAAAACTGTGTCCTCTTGTGGTAGTTTTTCTTCTTTTAAATATGCTCTCCTCCTTTACCGAGTTGATTCCCTTTATGTATTTAAAAGTTTCTATCATATCCCCTCTGTCTCTTCTTTCTTCCAAGCTATACATGTTAAGGTCCTTTAACCTTTCCTGGTAAGTTTTTTCCTGCAATCCATGTACTAGTTTAGTAGCTCTTCTCTGAACTCTCTCTAGAGTATCTATATCCTTCTGGAGATATGGCCTCCAGTACTGCGCACAATACTCCAAGTGAGGTCTCACCAGTGTTCTGTACAGCGGCATAAGCACTTCTCTCTTTCTACTGCTTATACCTCTCCCTATACATCCAAGCATTCTGCTGGCATTTCGTGCTGCTCTAGTGATATCGGTATTATAGTATCTATGATACCGATATTTTGGTCATCGCATATCGGTATCGGCTGATATCTGCTGATATTTTCGGACATTAAAACATTTTTTTTTTTTTTTAACAGGTACTCTTGTGGAGGAATCTGGGGGTCTAAAAGACCTACAAACCCCTCCTCTGCACTTAAAAGCATTCAAAACGCCAAGTTTGGCTGTTTTGAATGCTGTCATTGTTTGGAATTTGGCACCGATTATCCAGAAGTGATGTCATGACATCACTTCCAGGTTTTTACATGGAGACCCGATCAGAGCCGAATGTGGCTTTGATCGGGTCTTCGGCGGCCGTACAGGTAGGATGCCCAGGTCTCCCGGTGGGACAGGAGACCCGGGAGAGCCGCGGAAGGCGGCGGGAGGGGTGGGGGGCGTCCCCTCCCGCTCCTTGTAATGACAGCCGAGGGGCTTCTCAGCCGAATCAGTTATCATAGGCTATGGATGCCGGTATCGGGGTGATGCCTCTAGCTGCAGGCATCACTTCGGTACAGCATTTTCCTGAAATATCGGCAATATCGGTAACCTCAGGGGCCGATTCCGGTATATCGGGGAAAGTGGCAGGTTGGCCCTTGATATGTCGGCTGTGCCGATAATCAGTCGATCCCTAATTAATACCCTTTAAAATCTATTGACATCTCAGTGTGAATGGGGGCAGGTCCTTCCGGAGGCTTATGAACATGATGTCTGTCCACTTAAATGTGAACAGGTAACAGGTACTTGGTGTCTGTGAACTGGTAGATTTAATGATTTCATATAAAACTTTATTGCAAGAAAAGTGCCATGTCAACTATTTCAAGGAGATAGATGTTAAGGGACAGCTTGCAAAAGTTCCTGGAGTGCCCTAACTGGATGGTAGAGATTTGGGACAAACAAACATCTTTTCAAAATTAGCTCTGGTAACTAAAGGTAGGTTAACACAAAAAAAAAAAAATCATTAACGATCTTGTACATAGTGAAAGCTAGCACATGATAAGTTTCCATAAGACACATTTCCTCCTTCCAAGACAGTAAGCAAGAAAGAACCAATAATGTAACTGGATGACCCTGGCTAAGACTGAAATATGAGGAGAAGATAACACACTATTGATTGAAGTGCCTGTTTACACATACAGAGCATCTATGAGTGGAGAAAACCAAAATGTATTAATACAGGAATTGATCCAAAAATCACTAGGGATATGTTTTAATTATATTTAAAAACATATCTGTAAAAAGGTGAGCTGAGCGCAACATTCATTTTACATAGAGCAAATGTCTTTAATACATAAGTAACTTAGCTCCGTCTCAGCACAGTACATTTTTATTGCTGTGGGTATCAGCACATTTCCAACAGGCATTAAAAAATGTTCCAAGCACCCCATTTTAAAAGATGTGTATATGGCAAAAGATGTGTATATGGTAAATGATGTGTACATGGTAAAAGATGTGTATATGGTAAATGATGTGTATATGGTAAAAGTTGTGTATATGGTAAAAGTTGTGTATATGGTAAAAGATGTGTATATGGCAAAAGATGTGTATATGGTAAAAGATGTGTATATGGTAAATGATGTGTATATGGCAAAAGATGTGTATATGGTAAATGATGTGTATATGGTAAAAGATGTGTATATGGTAAAATATGTGTATATGGTAAATGATGTGTATATGGTAAAAGATGTGTATATGGTAAAATATGTGTATATGGTAAATGATGTGTATATGGTAAAAGTTGTGCATATGGTAAAAGATGTGTATATGGTAAAAGATGTGTACAGTATATGGTAAATTATGTGTACATGGTAAAAGATGTGTATAGGGTGCCTAAAATATCAAGACAAATCCCTTGTGTTCATGATGCAGTAGGGCAGCCACTCAGCCCTGGACCCAGAAGATAGCAGATAGCAGAGACTACCACAGTGATTTCTAGCTTCCACAGGGATTCCATAGTCATGGCATATACGAACTTGCATTGTTAAAACCTGGCCATGATATCAAAACTAGACTGCATCTGTATGCAGACACATGCAAAGGCTAATATATTTGATCTAAAATGATCCATGTCTAACCATGGGCCATAGAAAATGAGTTTGCTCCTCCATCTTTAAGCTGCACTTTAACAAATAAAAATGGTAACTGGAGATTTTTAAACACAAACTTTTACTTAATAAAAATCCCTAACCAGATGAACCTTCCTAAAGTGGAAATTCTCTCCCCCAATCAATATTGATTATTTTTAATACTCATGCTGCAAGCATTAGTAAATGGATAGGCAAGTATATCATATTTACTTGTTTTAAATTTTTTTTTTTACATTTCTTCATTTACTTTCTGGTTTCTTGCCCAGGCAAATTATGTAAAACATCCCATGAGTCTTCAGGAGGGGAGGAGAGGAGGAGGGGCTTTCTCAGCTAAGCACACTCTCCTGCATGCATGCTTGGGATAGGGGCAGATGGATTCCAGGAAGTAATTGCTACGTGAATAATTTGCCCTTACTCAGGATGGTCACGACCAGAAATGCTAGGAGGGTGTTTTTCAAAGTTATTTCTTAACAAAATAAAGCAAACAGACTATATTAAACAAACATTCTATTCATTAAGATAAAAAGCCTTCCTTGTGCAGCAGCCCCCCTCAGCCCCCCTAATACTTACCTGAGCCCCATCTCAATCCAGCAATGTCCACAAATGCCTCAGCTGTCCGGGACTCTCTCTCTTGATTGGCTGAGACACAGCAGCGGCACCATTAACTCCTGCTGCTGTCAATCAAACTCAGTTAGCCAATCAGGAAAGAGAATGGATACACAGAGCTGCAGCTCGGCTCAGGTGCCCCCCTAGCAAGCTGCTTGCTGTGGGGGCACTCAACAGGAGGGAAGGGCCAGGAGCTCCAGCCAGGGACCTGAGAAGAGTAGGATCTGGGCTGCCCTGTGCAAAATCAATACACAAGGCAGGAAAGTATTACATGTTTGTTATTTTGAGACTTTACAAAAAAATGAGACTTTAGAATCACTTTAGGCTCAAATTTACTGTTCAGCATTTATTTGCCATAAATTCACTGCACAGCATCCTTTTTACCCTAAATTCACTGTGCATCACATTCTTTAGCCTACATTTACTGTGCTGAACTTTCTTTAGCCTAGATTCATTGTGTAGTATTCTCCCTTGCTCATATCATTGTGCAAAACCCTCTTTAGTTCAAATTTACTTTGCAACGCCATCTTTAGCTCAAATTCACTGTGCAGAACCTTGTCTAGCTCAAATCTACTGAAAAACATTCTAATTGCCCTAAATTTACTGCACATCACCATCTTTAGCTCAGCCTCACTTATCAGGATAGACAGGTCACTCAACATCCATTACTGCCAAATCAGATTCAGTGGGAGATGTCTGCTAAAGACATACACAAGCACATAACTATACTATATGCATTCATGCCTATGTACTAAATATAAAGAAAAACTGAAAAAAAAAAAATAGATTGCTTTTCAGTTGGTTCACATAGGCAATCCTGATCACAGGTAGATGCATAAGGCCAATTTCCATTCTACAGCATCATGAAATAAAATGTTATATGTAATGTCTTTGATTAATGTATCAATTTAGAAAATTTCAGCATCTTGTTGTTTCCCAGTAGGAAATGAATTCTTTACAGTCCCACGCCTTGAATAAACCGTAATTGCATCCTGTCAGACGTTTGACAATTCAAAAGGGCTGCTGGAAGCTCTGATAAGTGAGCCATGCAACAATTAGATAGATAAAAGCTCAGTCAAAACCCATACAAAACTGTACAGATAAGGAGGAGGCCTGAATAAAAAGGAGATGGGAGAGTCATCTACATTACCACCAACACCTATAGAGGCTGTAATTTCCACAACGCCTGTCCGCCATCTGTTTATCCTTATCTGAAGCGTGCCCCATTGACTCCTGCCCACCACCTGTTAATTGCCATAGGGCACTTTCCCTGCATATCACCAAAGGACTCCTCTGCCCACTGGAGATGCAGGAAGGGAGAATCTTAGAAGGCTGTGGGGAAGGTGCCTGCAGGCCACGTGTTTGAATCAACTGATCTGAATATTCTTCACTCTGCTGAAGTCAGGTCAATATAGCATGGATTCTGAATGGTTACTAAGGGTTAGTGAACTTAGGAATTAGTGCTCTTTCATTCCTCAAAAATAAACCCCAAACCAATCTTTGCTCCTTTTAAAAAGCATTAAAAATGATGGATAAATGTAAAACAAAAATAGAAAAAAAAAACTCAATAAAATATCAGTAGTCTACATAAACATACTTATTTTCCATGACTAGTGTAGAACAGATGTCACTATTAACCTGGCTGAACGATCAACCCACCACCCACTTGCACCCTTTCACCTTTATCTTATCCCAATAATTGAGACGACACTGTGAGTGGAATAAAATTGGCCATAGCAGCTCTTTTATTAACCAATTCCAAATTAAATTAACATAAATTAACATAAAGGAAAAAAACATTCCTTAAAACAGAAACGTCAAAACAGTTAAAGCTTTTGTTGGTCTTTGAGGCCCCCCCATTTAATGTTCAGATAAATACTACACTGCGGGCCCACTTAGGCCCCGTTCACATAGGGGCGACGCTACTTCGCACCGCGACCTCCGAAGTCTATGGCGGTCGCCTCCTGGTCGCCCCAAAGAAGCTCCGGACCCTTTTTCTAAGTCGGAGCGACTTGTGTCGCTCCTATTAGAATGGGTCCGCAGCTTCCCTATGTGAAGCGACCTACGGCGACCTGTGAGGCGACCAGGTTGCCTCACAGGTCGCCTCAGTGTGAACCGGGACTCAAACATAATAGGCCTCCAGCCGCAAAACGCCAGCTCGGAGACAACACTCTACCCGCTGTGTACCCATTTTACCCTCTAGTCAAACTGACATCAACTGGAACGCACCAGAGGGAACCTACCACCAAAGACCAACAAAAAATGCCACAGCTGCCACAACATCCCAGGCAAACCTGTCAAAACAAAGAAAAAGAACAAACCCCACCAACAAACCATAACAAATAGATTTGGAATATTAGGGAAGGAGGGAGGGACGCTGCTTCTATCGAGTGAGGGGAATTTTTGGCGCCCCAGCAGATCCCACCTCTTCCTGCCTGCCAGCCCCACCTACCCCCCAAGCTAAACTTAAACAAACCTAGGCTCCCCCCCCCCCCCCACACACACACACACACACACACACACACCCTGTAATAAACTAGTGCCTAACTAACTTAACCCCTACCACTCCCCTGTCCACCTAGTCATGCTGGCCCTACACTATTCTCTCCCCTCTTGCTCCGGGCCTTACTTTTGGTGGACAGTGAAATTTCTGCACACAGTGGATCTTGACTCAGCAATTACCTTCCCATTGTGGAATCATTGTAAATGTCAAACCTGCACAGCTAATGTAAAATGATCAGCAACCTTCAGCAAAAGTTAATACAGCTAAAAAATTAGATAATTAAAGCACAATTATACCTTCAGCAAAGATATTTTGAGTGATTTCCCAACCCTTGGGGAAAAGTACAAATACTTACCTTTACCTTTTTCCTAATTTGAGTGATCGTCATCAATGTGTTGCAATGCCTGTATCTAATATGTCCCAACCAGATCATCTTCTTGCAAACCATGACTCCACTTATACCTATGGCACACTCCTAAACCTTGTGGACCGCCTTCCCAGAAGAGTTGAAGCTGTTATAGCTGCAAAGGGTGGGCCAACTCAATATAGAACCCCACGGACAAAGACTGGGATGCCATTAAAGTTCATATGTTAGTAAATACTTTTAACAATATAGTGTATGTAAAATAACTTACATAGTGTAGCACCACTGAATTGACACTTAAGCGCTTTTTATTTGTATATCTTGTAAGTGTGTTTTTATGGGGGCATTTTAATAAATCTGTTGAAATCGAGAGCACTATGTAGTCTGCCTTTTTGATTGCATGTGGTTCGCTGAGCAAAGAGACATGCTAACAGAGCTAGGTCCCTGGAGGGGAGAAAGGAGACCGTAGCAGGGTATATCGCAGGAGTATTTTAGTATATTGAACTCATCTTTGAGGTAAGCAGGTCTTTCAACTGGTGGTGGTGAGCACTTTTGGTGTCATAATGAATTGATGTATGAAGAACACTGTGTTGGATCATATATATATTTATGGACACTTTTGAAAAGATTACATTTTTATGCATAGGACTTTTATTAAGCGCACAGAATACATAAGAGTACATACTGTATTATTTGGTGTAGTGAAATCACTAGGAGTGTACAGCAGCAACTGAACACACTTAGGCCCCTTTCACACATGTGGACCGCTCAGATCTGCCTGTCATTTTTTCAGGTGAATCTGAACGGATTCCCCATGCATCTCTATGGGGCAGCGGATGTCAGCGGAGACATGTCCGCTGACATCCGATCCGATCCTTTCCGTCAAATCCAGACGGATGGAAACCCTACTTTCCATCCGTCTGATGGTCCGTTCTCATCCGATTCCCCCATAGAGGACAGCGGGGATCTGACACCTCCGTCTCCGCACACAGAGCGGAGACGGAGCTGTCATGCGCCTGCTCAGCGGGGATTGGCGGATCGATCCCCCGCTGAGCAGAACGGCTCCATTGACGGAACGGAGCAGTGTGAAAGGGGCCTTAAGTAAACACCGACACATGATTTTGTCATATATTGACATATAATTTAAATAGGTAAGAGTATCACATTTTATAGGTAGCCCTGATTGTACTTCATACACTGATTTTCACAGTATAGTGTATGTGTAACTACACAATTATATAAGACTTTGGACTATTTACTTATTATTTAGGTGTTGCGCCACACTGAAGTTATTTTAAATATATTACTTTGGTGTTGCGGAATCACTTTGCAACGTTTGGCTGTGCATCACATACAGTATTTGATTTAACCTTACTAGTAGTGTTCTGGATGAGTGTTAATTGTGCTGATTGTAATCATCATTTAATTGTAAATAAATGGCAAATTTTACCTGATTGGTGGCCCCATTTATTATATAAACATATCACTTAAATTTCATAGAAGCTTTAACGCGCTAGTGTAATTTTAAAAGGCATTTTCAATATTTTAAAATGTCTGTTGATCCTGCCATAAGGGTTTCTGTTCAGGCAGTTCCTGATAAAAGGGCTACAACTCTATACTTGTCTCCCATTTGTGATCGTGAGTTGTCATTAAGTCACATGGGTTTCTGATGGACTCAACAAGTATTAATTTCAACACATATTATGCAGACAAGGCCAACTGTTGTCACCATCAAGAAACCTTGTACAGGGGAATGTCATGAAGCCATCCCTGGAGCGCATGCCAGTAGATAGGACGTGACTGTAAAGAGGTTGCGGGAGTCTAGCATCCGTGACATGCAAAAGGGAGGAAGAAAGTGTGAAAATAATATGTTTTTGAAAATTGCAATTGTTTGTGATGCACAGAGGTTACTAAAACTGGAGAGTACAAAATCTGGTGCGGCTCTACATAGAAACCAATCAAGTTCCAGGTTTTAATTTCAAAGCTTATTTAAACAAACTGAAGTAAGAAGCTAATTGGCTGCCATGCAGAGCTGCACCAGATTCTGAGTGCTCCAGTTTTAGTAAACCTCCTCTGCTGTGCTTTAGCAAACTAAGGGGTTTATTTACTAAAGGCAGATCCACTCTGCACTACAAGTGCACTGCAAGTGCATTTGGAAGTGCAGTTGCTGTAGAATTGAGGGGGACATGCAAAGAAAATTAAAAAACAGCATTTTTGCTTGCACATGATTGGATGATAGAAATCAGCAGATCTTCTCTACAGATCTACAGCGACTGCACTTCCAAGTGCACTTGCAGTGAACAGTGAATTTGCCTTTAGTAAATCAACCCACATTAGTTATTCAGCCCTTAAAAAAGAAGGGTGGGATTTTTTTTTTATTTTAGACTCATACTCACCTAGGTGGATGCAGCGTTGGTCCACTGCTGCATCTGCCCCCCTCTGGCTCTAAGGCTAAGAAACGAGCGATCAAACTCCGCCGATTGCTCGGTTCTCAGGGCTCCCTGAGAAGAGAGCTGGTTACTGGTGGTCACTGGCTCTCTGCTCTGCTTCCCCCCTGCGCTCAATGGAACGCTGGGCTGTGTAGGGAATGGGAGCGGCCGGCTCAGGCTCTCAGCCAGGGCTGGCCCAAAACATTGTGCTGCCTGGGTTCAAGAATGAAATGCTGCCCCATCCCCCAGCCCCCCCCCAGAAAAAAAATCATGCCCTCCAAAAGGCCCCCACGTTCATTACTTTATATCATGATAAATGAAAATTATATTAAATTTATGAGGAAGTCAGAAATACATGCAACAGCACCTTGACTATATGAAAAAACTTTTAGGGGCTGCATTGTAGGTGGGGGTTAGGGGGCGGCATTGTGGGGGGGGGGGGGTAAGGAACTGGTTTGTGGGGTATTGGGACAAGAAACAAACAAAAAAAAATATTATAACTTTAATAAATATAACATTTAGAAAATATTATATATACTGTTATCTTCTTCCATAAATCACCACCGGACTGGTCCACCAAACACCCACTGTCTGTCCTCACTCCTCCTGTCACTCCTGTGTCTGCCGCGCCCACCGTCCTAGAAGATCCAGCCTGCCCTGCGTGAGATGGAGTGCGCAGATATCTGACAGCATTGCACAAACCACAATCACGTGGGGGATGTTCCCCCGAGGAGACACTCCACCTCCTCATACTCATCAGTGTGCACTACAGCGGCAGTCAGGGCCATCCTACCAAATGGGCACGCTGGGAAGTTGCCCGGGGGCTCCACTTGCCCGGGGGGCCCCATCTGCCCAGTGACCCAGCCAAGCATTAGTCCCGGATCCTGTGTGCACCTCGCCGCCGAATTTAGCAGGTGGCAAGCACCTTTCGGCCCTGCACTACTGTCAGGCCACTTGGGCTGTGGAGCGGGAGCCCACAACTGCAGGAATGCCTGTCCGCCTCCACAGGAATAGGCACACACAGGACAGTCGAATCTGACTCCCATCCATGTGTGTGTGTGGTCACCGGACCCAGCCGTCAAACTTGGAGGCTGTCATTAGCCTGGCACTGCTGTACCAATAAATATAGCCTTATCGATAATTTGCATTTTTATTCTCGTGGGTGATTGGGTAGGCCGGGCCCCAGTGCACTGCTTTTCCCGGGGCCCTTTAATGCTTTTAAGATGGCACTGGCGGCAGTATGTGGAAATGCCATCGGTAATGCTACGCAAACTGATGACACACAAAACTGGTGGAAAAAAAATCTTGGGCGTCAAATTGCTGCCCCTCTTAAAGTGCTGCCTGGGTCCAATGGACCCAGCAGGACCCATGGTAGGGCCGGCCCTTCTTTCAGCAGATGGCTGAGAGCCTGAGCCAGGTTCCGTTCCAGGCATATGAGCGGATACCGACTCTGGACCGGCTCTAGATCGGCTTCAGCCCGCTGTCTGCTGAAAACAAGTCACAGGAGAAGTACAGCCAAACGAGCTTTGGCTGTAATTCTCCTTTAAGGAGTGTCTCTTTTTTGATAATTATTGTTGCATGTGGATGAATATTTTTGTGTCTTGTTACATTCCTTCTGAGTTATCTCAATCCTCCGTGTGTGTTAGTATATTGACAATCCATAAGAATAAAATAATAAATCTTGCACAGAGAGTGTATAACGCGTGGTGCTCTCTTCTCTTCACTGAAAGATTCATTGCAGCACACTAGTATGACACCACTAAATCTACTGCGATTTCCTCTGCAAAGAAAATGTTCTTAAGCAGAAACAAGAGCTGATGCGGTTTGATTGACGGGATCATCAAAATAAATTGAAACTTCAAGCTGTGTCACAGCCTAAAATAGCACAAGCTGCTGTTGATCCAAAAACCACTCACAGCATGTCCAAGCGAGAATTTGGCAGAGAACACATGCTGCATAAAAAAAGAACACAACACTTAGAGCCATGTGAGCAAGTAAACTTATTGTATAAACATCAACCAAGAACACATAAAAATGTTTTTTTACGTTTAAAGATAATGTACAATAAAATGGTAGATCCTGCCCACTAATCTTCTTCTGTATTGGCATTTTGGAAGAAATCGGTTGAGGTCAGCTGTTCTATAAAAAAAAAAAAATGATACCTGCCCCTGCCAAGGCACAAACTATGATTCTTATACAGAGGGGGCGAGTAAATGCCAATCGGCTTAGCAGTATTTAAAGATACGTAAGGAACTCTGACTGGAAGCTCTGCTGACGATGTAAAACAAGAAGACATTTCCAGAAGTGTCTGTCAAACAAAGTACAAAAATAATCAGTGTCCGTCAGTCCAAGACTCCTGGCGTCCAAGCCTCCATGGAGCCTGGTATAGTTTCACAGTAACCTACACATTTTATTGTATGTCTGACAGCCTGACAGGGCTATTATAGACTCAGCCAAACTTTGCAAATTGCAGTTGTATGCAAGGCATACGCTATGTAACATTATATCATATTCTAATCCGCTTGCATTGAAGCTGAATTTCGGAATAAGCCAATATTGTCCAAATAGAAGAAGCATGTGTAAATGTGTATTCTGACTTGAATCTTGGTATATTGCGCATTTCTTCCAGATCTGTGCAGTAATCAAATGCAAAACATTGTGCTGGAGATTCCTGTTAAAAAAGTAGGTCTGGACTCTGCATAGGCCAGTCAAGTTCCCTCATCCTAAACTCATCCATGTCTTTATAGACCTTGCTTGGTCACTGGTCCAAATCATTTGGTGGAGGGGGAATTATGGTGTGGGGTTGTTTTTCTGGGGTTGGGCTTGGCCCCTTAGTTCCAGTGACGGGAACTCTTAAAGAGGAAGTAAACTCTGCATTCTGTTTCATGTTTTTCATGTACAGTCCTTATAAAACATATTTTCAATCATTGCACAGTGTAATGGATGTAAAAACGCCTCTTACTTGCTATTTTTTAGTAGTTTGAAAAAACTTGTCTTCTGGGATTAGGCTGCGCCATCTTGAGTAATGTTGTCTGCCTCCCCTGTGGACGTAACTTCTGCCCTTCCTTGTTTCCCCTGCCGAAATCTCATCACACGGTCAATTGGGGAGCAGCAGGGATCGGGGAATGACTGCCAGTATCGCGAGAATTCTAAGCCGTGCCGCTGAGAGCGGAACTCACATACACGGCATGATGTCAAGTGGGAGACGTCACACAGAGCGTGCCGTGAATCTAAGGACAGAAAGCGCATGCGCCGCTGACGTAATCAAACATTGCAAGACGGATTGCAAGAAGATTAAAAAAGTAAGGTGATTATGACGGGCAGCGATCAATAGCTTTAAAAATTAGGATTGCAATGAGCAGAAGTTTTTATGGCGAGTTTACAACCTCTTTAAGGCCTCAGCATACCAAGACATTTTGGACAAATTCATGCTCCCAACTTTGTGGGTTTGGGGATGGCCGCTTTCTGTTCCAACATGACTGCGCACCAGTGCAGAAAGCAAGGTCCATAAAGATATGGATGAGCGAGTTTGGGGTGGAAGAACTTGACTGGCCTGCACAGAGTCCTGACCTCAACCTGATAGAACATCTTTGGGATAAATTAGAGCACAGACTGCGAGCCAGGCCTTCTCTCCAACATCAGTGCCTGACCTCACAAATTCTCTGGTGCCGCAGGCAGAATAACAGAACGAACATCTTATATTACTATTTATAAATAAATAAGACAAAATTAACACTTGGACTTGCAATGGTATAATGGGCCTTGGCCATTTATTAAATATTTTAAATGACAACCAAAATATTTTAGCTCAGCCCCAAGGCTCGAACTAACCATGTACATTCACATAAAATGTAGTCCAGATACAAAACTCGAACTACCCAGTTGTAAACTATTAAAAACACAAACCCATACCTTGAGCAGAGCAAGAAAACAAATATAAGGGAGGGAGGGAGGGACGAATTCTCTTGCTCCGCTCCCGGCAACTGATTTTTGACAGTTGCTGCAGCAGTTTATATAGGCAATATTATTTTTTTTAAAGGTTTGAAAAATGTCCAATCCTTGAACTGTGTGTCTTAGCCAATTAGCTTATCACCTAATTGACCAATCTTGACCCTTATATAAAACACCAATCCTATTGTATGAATACCAAATTTATTTTTTTTTTTTATATCATGCCACGGCCCCATACATGCATGGCAGGTACCTTGACCCGCCATGCATCTCATGGTGCCGCAGGCAGAATAACAGAACAAACATCTTATATTACTATTTATAAATAAATAAGACAAAATTAACACTTGGACTTGCAATGGTATAATGGGCCTTGGCCATTTATTAAATATTTTAAATGACAACCAAAATATTTTAGCTCAGCCCCAAGGCTCGAACTAACCATGTACATTCACATAAAATGTAGTCCAGTCACAAAACTCGAACTACCCAGTTGTAAACTATTAAAAACACAAACCCACAAGCCATGCACACTTTAAGAGCATGGCACCACCACACGGCCCAAAGCCACCTCTATACATGACTGCAAGTCCAAATTAAAAATATCATTAGCAATATCTGATAAATGAACTTTATCCCAAATATAGAATCCCTCCAAACCACCCTCCAGATCTACATGTCTAAAAGAAAAACCCCCCATAGAAGGCATAAATTTAGACAATGCCCTATTAACTTTAATCCGTGACTTCTCAAGAAACAATCGCTCCTCTGAATACCAACACAACCTCGGTATAATTTCAGAGAAGACAAAAGTACAGGAAGAAAACACAGACTTAAAGTTCACAAAACCAGCTTTAATACTCAATAAAAGATCTACACTCTTCCTGAAACCCACTTCATTACCGCCGAGATGAATAATAACAACATCTGGGGTAGTCCATAACAAACACAATTCAGAAAAAACAGAAAACACGTCCTGCCATAGCATCCCTCGCCTACCATACCAAAACAACGAGGTTGAAGATGAAGAAAAACCCAAGTTAGTAGAATAAATCCTACCTTCGGCCCGCTTGTGGGCCCAAAAAACAAACGAATGACCAATTATCCATATAACCTTACGAGGACCTGCAATCAAACACAAGAATTAGGCCTAATATATGATCTAAAAGCGGTCGAACGCCACCTACCTACATTCTTAATAGCATCATCAGACATACCACAATTCGCAGTAGCGGTAGCAGCGCCAAAGCGGAACGAGTGTGCTGAAATCGGCAGATGACCCAAATTCAAATGGACTAAACACTTCTTCAAAATCGCATTGAACTGAAAAATGGTAAGCGGGGTGCCATCCAAATGAATAAAAAATTGCAGAAAAGGAAGAGGCCTAATGGCCGAGTATTTTTCGGCTAGATTGACTGCGCAAACATCAATATTCACATAGAGTCTTAAAGAAATCCACCTACCCTTACCCAGTTGATCAGTTTTGCTGCGCCTAAGAAAAATCCGAAGAATACCCCTATTAACTGACACATCTGAAAATTGTAAGCCATCAAACGCAGTTTTCTTCGATGAAAGCAATTCCGAAATGCGAAATGCACCGAAAAAGCACATACAAAACGCGCATTGCAACAAAATTGCTTCATACTTAGAAAAACAAACAGAAGAACAAGCGATACATAAATCACTTAACAAGGAAAGAGAAACCGCAAATCTCCTGTCAGGTGTAACATGAGATTTCCGATAACCTTTCAATGCTAATTTAACCGAGAAAAATTCCATACAGGAATCCCCACCTTGTAACTTTGCAAAAAAAGAAATCCCTGCCAAAGTCTTAACAACATGAGAATAAGAAAATTTCTTAACAAATAAATAATTCAAAAAGCATAAAACATTCCCTTCTGAAAAAGAAAAACCATGTACACCTCGTTCAGCAAAGAAAGAAGACCATAAACGCCATGCGGCATGGTATGAATTCCAAGTTGAAGGAGCCAAAGATGAACGAATCGCCGAAGAAACATCAGTCAGACCAGTTCCCATAGATGAGAAGGGCAAGAAAGGCCCACTAGATCCGCACCAGGAGCCTCCAACCGAAAACGGTCCATCTGCTGGCGAGAGAGGGAGTCAGCAATAATGTTGCTATGGCCAGGTATATACTTAGCTTTCAACCAAATATTAAACTTTAAACACAAAAGCACTAAATACCTCAAAAGAGAAACAACTGGCGGAGACTTGGAGGATAGGCAGTTAATGGCGAAAACAACTCCTTTATTATCTGAATGTAACAGTATACGCCTATTAAAAAAAATCTCTAATGCAACCAATACCGGAAACAATTCCAGCAGAACAATGCAATTCGTCAAACCTTTAAAGACCCACACAGGATGCCAAGTGGCCGCAGACCAATGGCCATTCCAATAAACGCCATAACCGTGTGCGCCAGACGCATCAGCAAACAAATCCAATGCGACAGAGGTGCAGAAACATTCCTGCCAAACAGTAAATCCATTATATGAATCCAAAAACCGTAACCAAATTAACAAATCTGCCTTAATCTCAGGTGACACAACGATAAAGTTGCCAGGAGAAGATACACCCGAGATAGCTCTATACAATCTCTTAGTAAATGCCCTGCCCATAGGCATGACCCTAGAAGCAAAGTTGAGCAATCCCAAAAGAGATTGAACTAATTTCAATTTGACTTTGTCTCTACTCAAAACAAAATTCAACAGCCAACGAAGTTTAGAAATTTTAGCATCGGGCAAACGAAAAACCATTTCCACAGAATCAATTTGAATGCCCAAAAATTCCAGGCAAGAAGTAGGATACACAGTTTTTTCCGCTGCTAGCGGAATGCCAAAATCACTGCAAATAGATTCAAAAATACTAAGAGTAGATATACAATCAAAAGAACCTGCCTTACCAATAAATAAGAAATCGTCCAAATAATGTAATATGTTGTCATAACTGGACTTGCAAACAACCACCCATTCCAGAAAAGTTGAAAACAATTCGAAGTAAAAACAAGAGATGGAACATCCCATCGGTAAACACTTATCAAAATAAAATTCATTATCAAAACAAAAACCTAGGGAAGTGAATGCCTGAGGATGAATGGGCAATAATCTAAATGCCGATTTGACGTCAGCCTTAGCGAGCAAAGCAGAGCAACCTGCTTTACTAATCTTAGACAAAGCGTCATCGAATGTAGCGTAAGAAACAGAACACAGATTAGCGTCAATTTCGTCATTCAAAGATTCCCCAACAGGAAACGATAGATGGTGTATCAGACGAAATTCACCTGGTTCCTTCTTTGCTATGACCCCCAAAGGCGAAATTCTAAAATTAGGGAAAGGAGGAGCAGAAAAAGGACCAGCCACCCTACCCCCAGCAACCTCCTTAGCAATTTTCAACCTAACCACCTCAGGATGCATAGCCACAGAAGGCAGATTATCACGCAACACACAACCAGAGCCAGAAAAAGCAGGCAGCGGAAATCCAAAACCAAAACCATCAATCAAAATGTTAGCGGATCTACGGTTTGGGTAAGCTAGTAGCCACGGGAGCATTCTTTCCAAGCTCACGGTAGTTTCCGCCTTTAAGAAAAATCTGCTCCCTGTTTGAATGGCCACTAAGTGAAGATTGCTTTTTAAAGCACTTAGAAACCGGGTGGGCCCCAGCACAGTGTGAGCACTCGTGCTTAAATCTACAAGAATGAGGCCATTTACATAGGCCGTTATTAAATCCAAAACAAACTCCCTTCCGGTGTTGAACAGAAGTAGATGGTTTTGAAACAAAAGAATTCTTCTGAGGCAACAGCAAATTCAGCCACAAACCCACATCTTTAACACCCCATTGTAAAGACTTATGGACTGAAAGCTTTTGCCGAAATGACTCATCATAATTCAGCCAACCAAAACCAGGGAAACTTCTATAAGCTTCCAACACTATGTCTAAATGTTGAAACAGACCAGTACATAGTTCAGGCTTTCTTTCACCTAATACACAGGAATATATACAGAATCCCTGTAACCAATTTGAAAAAGACCTAGGAGCAGCCCTAGATCTATCCTCATTAGACTTTTCGCTATCAAATTTAGATGGCTTATTGCCAGGAAGCAAAGACAATATGTCCACGTACTCACCCCTAAAAATTTTTTCCTTAACCGAGTCCTTAAGGTGAAAACCTAAGGGAGAAAGGGGGCACGGCAAAGCTTCTTTCAAAGAAATTTCAGGAACATTTTGCATTTGAGTAGGCAAAATAGATTCCCTAGCAGCATGTACATTATCAGCAACACTTAGAGGAGAAGTAGCTTCATCACAAAGCACACTATCACTCCAGACATTTCTCACAGGTGTAGGAACATTCGGTTCCACAACACATTCACTTACCGTAGAGTTTCCAATAACTGTAGGTACTGAAACACTATCATTAAGCTTTGCACACAATGAGGACATCACTGTAAAAATTTCAGCCAACATAACATTAGCAGGGCGCTCACCTGCAACAACTGCGTCACCAATGACCGCAGTACTGACAGTTGACGGCAGTTGATTAAGTTGTCCTGAAGAAACCGCAGCTGAACACATAGAGGCCGAGGACACCGCCGCCGCCGATGAACCGGGCATATCCACACCGGACGACTGGTCCACAACAGTAGAACGGACATCCTGCAAAGAAAAGACATTTTTACCCCGAGGGGCAAACAACAGATGGGTACCACAAGTACCTTTATTAACCTTCATTTTCTTCTTAGCAGACACCGCGGACACCGAAGCCGGACCAAATCTTCCGGGCCTCTTCACATTCCGCAGCGATCTTCTATCCGGATACCCGGCGGAAGCCGTCGCCCGATGATGACGATTACCGGATACGTCACACAGGTCACCGGAGGCGGACGATGCCATTCGCGAGGCCGGACGAGCGGAAGCGGCGTCACTCCCGGGGTCAACAGGAACAGGAAACACGCCACAATCCCGAGACAACGATGGCGGAGGATCAACATGAACCGAGGCGTCCACCGGAATCGATAGGCATTACCTCGCCCATTCTTCACCGTCGGCACCTCTAGCTCTTTCAAGTAAGTCACGCAGAAGGGACTCCATCACTCCAACGAATTCTCTTGCTCCGCTCCCGGCAACTGATTTTTGACAGTTGCTGCAGCAGTTTATATAGGCAATATTATTTTTTTTAAAGGTTTGAAAAATGTCCAATCCTTGAACTGTGTGTCTTAGCCAATTAGCTTATCACCTAATTGACCAATCTTGACCCTTATATAAAACACCAATCCTATTGTTTGAATACCAATTTTCTTTTTTTTTTTTTATATCATGCCACGGCCCCATACATGCATGGCAGGTACCTTGACCCGCCATGCATCTCATTCTGGAAGAATGGTTAAACATTCCCATAGACACACTCCTGAACCTTGTGGACAGCCTCCCCAGAAGAGTTGAAGCTGTTATAGCTGAAAAGGGTGGACCAACTCAATATAGAACCCTACAGACTAAGACTGGGATGCCATTCATTTTTAAAGGTTTTATGTCCCTTTATGTCCCTTTGCGGCTATTAAGGAAAATATATTTAAAAGCTATTGTGCCTGGAGTTCAGCTTTAATGGCTGTTCTCTATTTAATAATATGATGTTCTTGTTCTCATGATTATTCCTGCCACTGTTTAAAGAAAAGGGCCAGTTGGGTCAGTTTATGCAGCTGTACCTTTAAGACATGACATTTTTGGTAAAACACAAAGGAAGAAGATGTACCAGCCTAGTGCATTACTGTATAACTTGTTTATTAAATATAAAAAGTCAAATGAACTCACAAAAGGAGAAAAAGAGACAGGCTTAACATAAATATATGCCACCCAACATCAGTCCATCGAGCGGGGCACAGCTAACTCATTTCAAGGGCCATGCCTGTGTTATTCTCCTTTTGTGAGCACATTTGACTTTTAATATTTATTAACCGCTTGCCAGCCAGCCAGCCGCCGTAGTTTAACTGCGTCAGGTCGGCTCATTTATGTGAAACGACATACTTGCACGTCGCTTCATGTAATAGATAGTGGGGGCGCGTACACACCGCCGGAGGCGCGCACACACACCAATTGGCCAAAGAGGGAGCCAATCAGTGGGTCCAGCGGAGGCAATGTCCGCCGGCCACCTGCGATCGCTCCCCATGGAGACAGAATGGCGGTCTGCCTATGTAAACAAGGCAGACCGCTGTTCTGTTAGAGATAAACACAGAGATCCTATGTCCCTCCTATTTAGGAACACATGTCTCTGTGTTCATCCATTGAGTTGATCCCCCATACAGTTAGAAAGCACTCCCTAGGAGCACACTTAACCCTTTGATTGTCCCTGGTGTTAACCCCTTCCTTGCCAGTGTCATTAGTACAGTAACAGTGCATATGTATAGCACTGATTACTGTAGTAATGTCACTGGTACCCCCAAAAGTGTCAAAAATGTCAGTCAAGGGTCCGATCTGTCCACCGCAATGTCGCAGTCCCGCAAAAAAAATCGCAGATCGCCGCCATTACTCTTTAAAAAAAACCCCACCAAAAATGTCAGAAATCTTTCACTTAGTTAATAAACGCAATAACTTTTGGGCAAACCAATCAAAATACGCTTAGCACTGATTACTGTAGTAATGTTACTGGTCCCCTAAAATATGTCAAAAATGTCCGTTAGGCGTCCAATCTGTCCGCTGCAATGTTGCAGTCCTGCTAAAAATTGCTGATCGCCACCATTACTAGTAAAAAATTAAATAAATAAATAAAAATTATATAAATCTGTCACCTAGTTTGTAGAGGCGATTACTTTTGTGCAAACCAATCAATATTGGGATTTTTGCTACCAAAAATATGTAGCAGAATACATATTGGCCTAAATTGATGAAAAAATGATTTTTATTTTTTATTGGGAATGTTTTAAAGCAGAAAGTAAAAAATATTGTGTTTTTTTTTCAGAATTGTGGTTATTTTTTTGTTTATAGCGCAAAAAATAAACACCGCAGAGGTGATCAAATACCACCAAAAGAAAGCTCTATTTGTGGGAAAATAAGGACATCAATTTTATTTGGGTACAGAGTTGCACGACCGCGCAATTGTCAATTTAAATAATGCGGTGCCGTATCGCGAAAAAATGGTCGGGTCATTAAGGGGGGTAAAACCTTCTGGCTCCTAAGTGATTAAGTGTGTTTTACAGTAATGCACTAGGCTGGTGCACCTTCTTCCTTTGTTTTGTTTTAGATTTTGGTTACCCTGAACCGAAGAGGGCAGCAAGGCTATTGTGTACAATTTGGTGGTTCCAGTCAGTGAATACCTGTTGTAGCCCATTTGGTGGTTCAAGATGATAGAAGCATCCATTGTGGTTCCATGAGGCTGGACTGCCAGGAGGAACAGCATACCTGTAGCACAGACTTGGTTTACACTTTATTGAAATTTTTGGTGTAATATGTTGTTAAGGGGAACTGTTTCTCATTTAATTTGGCAAGGGTTTGGCAAATCCTGTTTAAGATATGACAAAATCAAACTTGAGATCTCCTGTTAGTAAATATATGATATTTTTAGGGTCAATAGGCAAGCTACTGTCATGTAAAGGTGCCATTGAAGATATGGATGAACATAAGAAAAAAAGAAATACCATACAGAGTTTTTTTTAGGGGTAATTGGCCTAACTGGAGTATGCATTTTATTTCAGTTTCATTTATTTATTTTTTATTTTATCCAATGAAAAATATGTTTGATTTTCATCAACGTTGTCAGTCTGTAGATATTTGTATGTAGTAACTGGTACATATGTGACCAGTGTGCACAGTTTGTTGGGGGAGTCTTCATCCTCTTTACGCTTCCTGAACAAACACAGCAGAGGGAAACACTAGACAGTTTTTTTCTTAAAATATAAATTAGAATATAATTTTTGAGAACTAATACACTGGCTGGACAGTGCAGCTCCAGATAGCAACAGACATCAACTATCCCATGAGTCAGTAGTGAGGTGCAGTGATGTCACCAGCGCCTCCCAGAAGGGTTGGAAGCTGAAGCCCAGGTTAGCATTTTGTTTCTTTTTCTTTTCTTTTTTTTTTTAGCAAAGGCTTTATCTTAAAATCATCTTTGCAGGCAGTTTTATTTTGGGGAAATTGGCTTTCAGTTTTCAACTCATTTTCATGGAAGGTCTGCTTTAAAAAAAGCCCCTTTGAAAAACAATTGTAGCCAGAAACGATGTGGAGGTGTGTCCCGTGAAAAAAAAAAAAAGAACACATACAACCTTTATTTAATGTAGTGCATGTGGAAATGGACAGATTGTATGTAAAGAGGCTGCAGGACTTCAGAAGCATCAAAGTTTAACAAAACAAGAAAAATGAAAAACCCTTTTCTCCCCCCCCCCCCCACAATTACATTTTCCAAGATATTCAGTAAGGGTTAGCATATACTTTAAGAAACCATAGGTGTGCGCACAGGGTGTGCCGAGTGTGCCTGTGCACACCCTAATCACCTTGTGTATATTGCCATTGTCACTGTCTGCCGGCAGGGAGATAGGGAAAGATCACCCTCCTATAAGCTCTGCCGTAAGAGAAGTGCTTAGGCACTGCTCTTTCACTGCACCAGCAGGGAGGTCAGTGTGCTGGTGTTATATATATGAAGACACACGCACGCATGTGTGTTTGAGCTTTGGGGTGCACACCCTAATGCAATAGGCTGTGCACACCTATGTAAGAAACCTTACAGTGCCTACAAGCCCTTTGCTAATCTCTCCCTATGCAATGCATGCTTACCAAGAGCACTTCCCATTCTTTCCCTATAACAGCTAAAGCAAATTGTCGATATGGTTTCTGGGAATCCACCTTTTTATACTGAGAGTGCTGGCTTAACTTAAGGTCCCCTTATTGGGCCTCCTAAGCCAGCTGACCTAAGTCCTAAAATTATATGAGATTTTAGTTATTAGGGTTTGCATCTAACCTAATGTAGGGCTACTCCCGTTAGGACCGCTTACTAATTCTGTACCCCACTGGTTGCCCCGACCTTGCAAGTCCTCTGACACCTCTGACACCCTGGGTTCAGACATTTTGGTGGTGACCAAAACAATTAGAGACACACACATAATTTAAGTGAAACAGTTGGACTTTGTTTACTGAAGCGTTAGAAACATTAGAATCCAGTAACATAAACTTGACAAATAACACTGATGGTATAAGGCAGTAGAAAAGGAAAAAGTAACTGATTGCAGGACAAAATGAATACTTACACAAGATCAAGATTCTGCTTAGTTGGAAACCTATGGGAACAGGCAGAACAAGGGCAGAGGAATGACCCCTTTTTTATGTCAAACCACTCCCTTCTGTACCACAACACCACAGGCCCAGGAAAAGGATATAACACTGTACTGTACTGTACTTAACTCAGTATAAACAGTTAAACCTTTATGTTCTTTACCCACTCATACAATAATAGAGTCTCAGGTGAAAGTAGGGCCTTTATAGCACTGTGCCTGTGGTATCCTGGAGCAGATGGAACACTGTCGCTGCTTAGCAGAGAGTGAGTGAAACACAGAGTCCTACAGGTGTAGGCAAAGAGAAAGGCAATGTTGTCTGCATGCAGTGTCCCTTTGGTAACAAGATGGACAAGTGCCCGCTCACTGACTGATGGTATTAAAGAAGTGTGTGAGGCTCATCAGCAAGATCCCGCAGGGTCTTGGCTCGAAGAATGGTGCTTGACCTTGCGTTGCACCGCGCTGCAGCTCAGCTGGATCTGGTGTGGGTGTGATGAGAGCGGCCTCCAGGCTGCCGCTGGACTTCCAGAAGTAGCTGACAATGGATATAAATGTGAAAAAACTTTCTGCGCTATCCCTGAGTATAAACCACCTGTTACTCAATAGGAAGCAGCTAGCACCACTATGCATCCTACTACCTGTACAAAATGCAATAAATATACAGTCAGGTCCATAAATATTGGGACATCAACACAATTCTAATCTTTTTGGCTCTATACACCACCACAATGCATTTGAAATGAAACAAACAAAACGTGTTACATCCACATAAGGTGAAAGGTGTAGGAATTACAACAGTTTGTATATGTGCCTCCCACTTTTTAACCTCCCTGGCGGTATGATTCTTTCGGATTTTAGGTGCTGAAACCGGTACCATTATTTTGCATGTAATTCTTGTGAATGAGCAGCCCAAACCAACTGTATACATTTATTATATATATTATATTATATATATATATGTATGTATACATATATTATGTATACATATAGTATATATATATATATATATATATATATATATATATATATATATATATATTATATCCACTTCCCCCTAGGACGACGTCATATGACGTCGTAAACTTTGCGGGGGTATACCGGGATGATGCCTCTAGCTAGAGGCATCATCCCGGTACCGTTGTTTGAAGCCGACGGTCGGCTTTCCGTCGGTACCGATCGATGCGGCTCGGGAGCCGCTCGATCGTTACCCTGGGGGGCGGGAGGGGACGTCCCCCCCTCCCGCCGCCTTCCGCGGCTTTTACCGGGGGTCGCCTTCCCACCGGGAGCCCCGAGCACCCAGCCGGCGCGTCTGCCGGCTGGATGGAGTCCCGATGAATGCCGGAAACGGCATCGATCGGGTCTCCGATGAGTTAACCTGGAGGCGGCGTCCATGACGTCACTTCCGGGTTAGTGTGCTGCAAAACGGCGCCAAATTTGAAAAACGGCTGTATGCAAAAACGCCGTTTTCGGCGTTTTGCATACAGGGAAGTGTAGTGGAGGGGTCGAGGGTCTTTTAGACTCTCGATCCCTCCATAAAGTGTACCTGTCACTGCATATTGCTGTCACAAGGGATGTTTACATTGCTTGTGACAGCAATAAAAGTGATCAGATTTTTTTTTTTTTTTAAAAACTGTAATAAAGTTAAAAAAATAAATAAAATAAATGGGAAAAAAAAAAAAAAATTAGCAGCCCCGATCACCGTTAGCTCGCGCACAAAAAAAAATGTATATGGAAGTCGAGCCGCGAATGAAATCGCTGTTCAAACCACACATGTGAGGTATCGCCGCGATCGCCAGAGCGTGAGCAATAATTTAAAAAAAAGAGCTACACTCTAACTCTAAACTGGTAACCGTTAAATAAATTTAAAGTGTCGCCTATTGAGATCTCTATTGACCGTAGTTTGTCGCCATCCCACAGGGGGGCGCAATTTTAAACCGTAACATGTTGGGTATCTATTTACTCGGCATGACATCATCTTTCACAATATACAAAAAAAATGGGCTAACTTTACTGTTTAGTATTTTTTAAATGCAGTGAAATGTAATTTTTCTCCAAAAAATGGCGTTTTAAAGACCGCTGCGCAAATACCGCGTGACAAAAAATATTGCAATGACCGCCATTTTATTCTCAAGAGTCTTTGCTAAAAAAATATATATGATTTTTGGGGGTTCTAAGTAGTTTTCTAGGAAAAAATACTGGTTTTAACTTGTAAACACAAAGTGCCCGAAATAGGCCTGGTATGGAAGTGGATATATATATATATATATACGTATATACGTATATATATATATATATATATATATATATATATATAATGTATAGTGTTGGTTTGGGCTGCTCATTCACAAGAATTACGTATATATATATATATATATATATATATATATATATATATACACGTGTATATATATATAAATATATATATGTATGCATGTATATATATATATATATATATATATATATATGTGTATATATATATATATATATATATATATATATATATATATATATGTATATATATATATATATATATATATGTATATATATATATATATATATGTATATATATATATATATACTTTATCTATATATATATATATACATACATAAAAAGTACAGTAAAACTGCAGGAAAGGGCACTGGGGGGCAATGTAATGTGATTTTTCTTTATTTTGAATGGTATCAGTGTGTTTGGTGTGTTTTACATTTGAATTTGCCACCAGTTCCACCCCCCTGCGAACGTCACGTCACCGGAGACGGAAGCCGGGGCTCGCAGACGATCGGGAGGAAGCTCCGCCGCCGCATACTGCCCGCATACTTCGCTGGATCCCGGAGAAAAGGTAAGTAAAACCTCTACCAGGATCCAGTGATCTTCCTAGCGCTACCCCGAGTGTGGCTCGGGGTTACCGCTTTTGGCTCTAAAAACTAACCCCGAGTCACTCTCGGGAATACCGACCGCTAGGAAGGTTAAGGGACCAAAAGTAATGTGACAATTGGCTGCTCAGTTGTTCCGTGGCCAGGTGTTTCTTATTCCCTCATTATCCCATTTACAAGGAGCAGATAAAAGGTCCAGAGTTCATTTCAAGTGTGCTATTTGCATTTGGAATATGTTGCTGTCAACTCTCAATATGAGATCCAAAGAGCTGTCACTATCAGAGAAGCAAGCCATCATTAGGCTGAACAAACAAAACAAAACCATCATAGAGATAGCAAAAACATTAGGTGTGGCCAAATCAACTGTTTGGAACATCCTTAAAAAGAAAGAATGCATTGGTCAGCTCAGCAACACCAAAAGACCCGGAAGACCACGGAAAACAACTGTGGTGGATGACCGAAGAATTCTTTCCCTGGTGTAGGAAACACCCTTCAGTTGGCCAGGTCAAGAACACTCTCCAGGAGGTAGGTGTATGTGTCAAAGTCAACAATCAAGAGAAGACTTCACCAGAGTGAATATAGAGGGTTCACCACGAGATGTAAACCATTGGTGAGCCTCAAAAACAGGAAGGCCAGATTAGAGTTTGCCAAACAACATCTAAAAAAGCCTTCACAGTTCTGGAACAACATCCTATGGACAGATGAGACCAAGATCAACTTGTACCAGAGTGATGGGAAGAGAATATGAGAGTATGGAGAAGGAAAGGAACTGCTCACGATCCAAAGCATACCACCTCATCAGTGAAGCATTGTGGTGGTAGTGTCATGGCGTGGGCATATATGGCTGCCAATGGAACTGGTTCTCTTGTATTTATTAATGATGTGACTGCTGACAAAAGCAGCAGGATGAATTCTGAAGTGTTTTAGGCAATATTATCTGCTCATATTCAGCCAAATACTTCAGAACTCATTGGATGGCGCTTCACAGTGCAGATGGACAATGACCTGAAGCATACTGCGAAAGCAACCAAACAGTTTTTTAATGGAAAGAAGTGTAATGTTATGTAATGGCCAAGTCCATCACCTGACCTGAATCCGATTGAGCATGCATTTCACTTGCTGAAGACAAAACTGAAGGGATAATGCCCAAAGAAAAAGCAGGAACTGAAGACAGTTGCAGTAGAGGCCTGGCAGAGCATCACCAGGGATGAAACCCAGCGTCTGTGGATGTCTATGCATTTCAGACTTCAGGCTGTAATTGACTGCAAAGGATTTGCAACCAAGTATTAAAAAGTGAAAGTTTGATTTATGAATGTTAATCTGTCCCATCTCCAGATGGGAGATTTGGACCACTGCGCAAAGCTTTTTCCAGCACATCCCAAAGATTCTCAATTGGGTTAAGTTGTAGACTCTTTTGTGGCCAATCCATGTGTGAAAATGATGTCTCATGCTCCCTGAACCACTCTTTCACAATCTGAGCCCGATGAATCCTGGCATTGTCATCTTGGAATATGCCCGTGCCATCAGGGAAGAAAAAATCCATTGATGGAATAACCTGGTCATTCATTATATTCAGGTAGTCAGCTGACCTCATTCGTTGGGCACATACAGTAATTATCCAATAGGATACTTACTGAATGCTTAGTTTAGTTAGTTGCTTAGTTAATTCCAGGTGGCGACTTTTTTTTAGTATTTGCTCCTGTTTGGTCTGTTAAATATGTTAGTTAAAGCATTTTGATTGATAGGTGCAAAAAAAAAAAAGGCCTGTCCTAATTTCAGAGCTGTGTCCTGTGCACATTTTCTATGTTATTGGAAATGAGTAGCCCTCCCAGCTCTTACTGTATTGTGGACTACAGAACAATTAGTCCTTATGTTGTAGAGATGAGATCAGTAGGAGGGATTTATCAGTTTAACCTCTTGCCTACTGGGCACTTTTACCCCCTTCCTGCCCAGGCCAAGCTGTCACACTTTGAATGACAATTACGTGATCATGCAGCACGGTACCCATAAGAAATTTTTATCATTTTTTCACACAAATAGAGCTTTTTGGTGGTATTTATTAACCAGTAGGTTTTTATTTTTTTCTAAAGAAACGTGTAGCACTGCCCCCCATAGGGCTTGCTGTGTGTTGACTTCTTAGGCCTCCCTTTACCTGCAGACAGCTGCTGGGGTTTTTCACTTATATCCTCCTAACTCCCATTTGCTCGTTAATCAACAAACAGTCCAGATATTTGGTTTTGTATTTATTGTGGAACTTGGATAGGAGAAGGGAATAGTGGGATACTCCAAATGAACTATTCACAGTAGATAAGGAAAACTCTCACTTGGAAGAATTAAGTCTTCTCGCTCTCTCTATAGGAGCAGACTTAATGCAACTATATTATCTTCAGGGCACTCTCTAGCATCCCTTTGACTTACACCGGTCCATTGACTCTTCCACTGAAGGGATGGCACTCACATGACAGGCACCATAACACAGATCTGTACTCACTGTAGGCAGAATCAGATCCTTTCCAGTGTCTCCCTTCCTATCTGACTTTCAGGCCCTCAGGTCGACTACCCAAGGCCGCATGGTAGCCTCTACAGAGGAGAAGCAGCTGCCCCCTCCCTCCGGGACCCTGCTTTTCAGCCAAAGACCCCAAGCACATGTGCCCTTGGCATTTATACAGTCAGCCAGCATGCACCGAGGCACTTTCCTCTGCCAATCACCAGAGCTGTAGCAATGCCTTTGCCCTCACTTCTCAGGTTTCCTCCTACTGTCCAATATGCCTCCCTATTGGACCAGTGTAAAACATTCAGACACACTAAGCTGCACCTGAGCACCATGAGCAGACCCTACTAATAGATCCAGCTCTCTAGTAAGCAGAGAGCACTATAACTTTACCCAGCAATCTTCCTGGTAAGCAGAAAGACCCAAAAACTATACTCTCTTCTAGCACCTACCTAGGAGGGTGCTACAAACGAAAAAAGACCAACATTTTTGAAAAAAAAATAGGTTTTTCTCAGTTTCTTTTACAACATTTTGAAAACAGGTAATTTGTCTCCTTCACTGATGTGTGCTGATGAGGCTGCACTGATGGGCACTAATAGGCAGCACTGATGGGCAATGATAAGGTGGTACTGATGGGCACTCATAAGGTGGTACTGATGGGCACTGATATGCAGTACTGATGAGCACTAATGAGGCACTACTGATGGGCACTCATGAGGCGACACTGATGGGCACTGATAGGTTGCGTTGATGGGCACTGATGAGGCAGCACTGGTGAGCACTGATGAGGTTGCACAGATAGGTGGCACTGATGGGCACTGATAGGCAGCACTGATGGGCACTGATAGGCAGCATTGATGGAAATGAGGAAGCCCAATAGGAGGGCGTAACACGTATAGGTGGGAGAAGCCCAGCCCTTGATATCATACCAACAATATTCCAGCATCAGTGGTGAGCTGAGGATCTGAAATGCTTGTTTTTAAAGTCTTTTTGTAAGTGAGTTTTTATCCCATTTTAAAGCGGTTGTATACCCAGCTTTCTTATTTTTACCTACAGGTAGGCTTACCTGTAGGTAAAAATAAGAAAGCTGGGTATACAACCACTTTAAAATGGGATAAAAACTCACTTAAAAAAAAAGTTAAATAAATATCTCCTAAGCCTGCGCGATTTAGGAGATATTCACCCTGCATGCAGCCAATGACGTAATGCACTCTGAAGGTCCGGCGTACCGTGCTGGAACTTCAGAGCTTCTTGCCGGAACCGAGGGCTCCCACGTGCACGCGCGGGACTGACGTCATCATGTCTCCGGGCCACTCACAGCATCGGAGCCGACGATCACGGGAGAAAGGACAAGAGAAGATGTCAGCAGTGACCAGGCGAATGCACAATTGTCAGTTAAAGCAACGTAGTACAGTATCGCAAAAAATGGCCTCGTCAGGAAGGGACTAAAACCTTCTGGGGCTGAAGTGGTTAAAGGAATTAAACATAGTGAATTGTGTATGTGTTGCACAGCAGAGATTTCTTCATATTTTTTTCTTTTTTTTGCCTTGACCTACACTTTAGCCTAAAATGTTAGCTACTACAGTTGTCCTCAGACAAATTTATTGGAAGAGATAAATACATTTCATAGGTATACCTTTTTCAAAAATGTATTTTAAGTAAGTTTTATCTTTAGAAAGTATAAGAGGCATGCTGTCTAATCATTTAATGAGAACTTTCCCTAAAACAGGTTTGTTCATTTGCAGGCTTCATGGCTTGAGGATATTGATGACTTTTAGATAGATAAAGAGATTACCTGTAATATGCATTAGAGCACCATGCCTTACTTTTCAGGGAGGCGTAATGCTTTCAGAAATGACATCACTATAGGTTTCACTATGAAGTATCCCTAAGATTACCAGACGTGGAAGTACTCTGCTAAATAACACATCTGGTTCTTTGGGAAACAAATAGAATTAGACACCTATGCCAGATGTACATGTATGACTTAGTTAAAAACATTTTATAAGACCTCTTTATTTTATGCCATATGCAATAATAAAAAAAAATGAAGTAACAGAAACAAAGGGCGGACTGACATAGTAAAGTAAATGTAACAGGAAACTGTAGCAAGGCATGTTGTTTATTGCTTTTTAAATGAACATCTTATTATTTAATCATGTGAAAATGGTGTGACGTTATGCTACTGTGCTGTTACTGGTTTGTGTCTGTCCCTTTGCATTGATATAATATTGTGTTTTTGTAGATTACAGATTTACTAACAACTTTTTTTATGAACAACTAATATGGTCATTCAGTCAAATTCAAAGTCTGATGTACACTATGTTACCAAAAGTATTGGACGCCTGCCTTTACATGCACATGAACTTTAATGGCATCCCAGTCTTAGTCTGTAGGGTTTAATAATGAGTTATCCCACCCTTACCGCTATAACAGCTTCAACTCTTCTGGGAAGGCTGTCCACGAGGTTTAGGAGTGTGTCAATGGGAATGTTTGACCATTTGTGCATTTGTGAGGTCAGGCACTGATGTTGGAGAGAAGGCCTGGCTCACAGTCTCTAATTCATCCCATCGGTTTGAGGTCAGGACTCTGGGCAGGACCGTCATGTTCCTCCATCCCAAACTCGCTCATCCATGTCTTAATGGACTCTTGCTGTGTGCACTGGTGCGCAGTCAAGTTGGAACAGGAAGGCCAACCCCAAACTGTTTCCACAAATTTGGAGCATGAAATTGTCCATGGTATGCTGATGCCTTAAGAGTTCCCTTCACTGGAACTAAGGGGGCCAAGCCCAACCCCTGAAAATCAACCCCACACCATAATCCCCCCTCCATCAAATGATTTGGACCTGTGCACAAGGCAAGGTTCATAAAGACATGGATGAGCAAATTTGGGGTGTAGGAACTTGACTGGCCTGCACAGAGTCCCAACCTCTACCTGATAGAACATCTTTGGGATGAATTTGAGCACAGACTGCGAGCCTGATCTCACAAATGCCCTTTGGAAGAATGATCAAACATTTCCATAGACACATTCCTAAACCTTGCAGACAGCTTTCCCAGAAGGGTTGAAGTTGTTATAGCTGCAAAGGGTGGACCAACTCAATATTGAACCCTACGAACTAAGACTGCGACGCCATTAAAGTTTATGTGCATGTATAGGCAGGCATCCCAATACGTTTGGCAATATAGTGTGTTTTCAAAAGGCCTGCACCAAGCCATCAAAAGTCTGTTGCTTTTTAAAGGGGCCCTTTGATTGCAATTATCCCATTTGGGGAATATGTTACATTATTTTTTTTTCTAGATAAATAGTTTTGCTGTGCAATATAGTTATAAAGCCAATTACTGGAGATGAAGAAGCCACAAAGGGTTTGGGGAGGTTTCAGAAACAGAGTGCTGTAAATTGTTTGGATTTAGGATCAGGCTTGGTTTCCTAAAAAGCCCCTAAAATTGGTCTTGGAACTCCATACTTGTCAAGTACTCTTCAAAGCACATAGTCAAATGATTATAGAAAATGTATAATTTTGGTTGCTCTGGCTTTGTGATGCATAATGGATTTTCAGTTTTTACCATACAGAAGGCTGAAAGATCACTCTTTTAATAAAAATGCTTTTCACTGTATGCCAAAGATTTTTTTTTTTTTTTACATTTATGTAAAATACAACAATAGTAACAGCTATTTGTTACTCCTCTTGCATAATTAGGTCTTTAAAGCATGTGGCGTGTGCATTTTGCTCCATTTATGTAAAAATATTGTTAAAAAAGAAAACTCTTTTGATTTTTGATTTATTTTATTTTCACCTGGTAAATCTGAGAACCATACACTTCCTGTCCCTTGGTGGATATGCTCATTCACTTCACTGCATCTATGGCAGGAGCTATGGTTGTCAAACAAGCTGGCCTACAAACATTTCTTCCTTTTTTCATTCCTAGGACATAGTAGTGGAGCGATTTGCAATTTACAGAAAGGTAATGCTGTATTTGATTTTAGTTCAGCTCAAACGAAGTGACATAAACAATAATGTAAAAATTAGTGCAGCGCTAAATGTGTAGATGCGCTAAATGTGTAGATGAATTGTGCACAACATATTACATGAATACACAAAATTATATTAAAAAAGATGAAAGTCCAATAAGTCCATAAATCGTGAATAGTGACTTGAATGGTGTTAAATCCCACAAATAAGTGACTGGAACAACTAATAAATCACACACCGAGTATAAAGATGTGCTCACCAGATAGTATAGACCCAAAATACTGTATAGCAAATGGGTCATACACGCTGTATTTATAGATGTCCTCGATGCCGAATGATGGGAACCTCAGCCGTGTCACTGGATCACAGGTGATAATTGATTGGATATCCTCCAAAATGCTCCAAACAGGTGTACCTGTTGGCTAATTCCTTTGAGGATGTTATTTTTAAGGAAACGCGTTAGGAGTATCATGAGTGCCTGATTTTTTCTTTTTGAATATAATTTTGTGTATTCATGTAATATGTTGTGCACAATTCATCTACACATTTAGTGCTGCACTAATTTTTACATTATTTTGGTCACCATCACTGTCGGTTGGAGTGCTAGCAGCTTTTTTATTGTGTTTTTTTCTAGATACGTTTTGAGTTAGCGCAGTTTACTCACCATTTCTTTCGAAGTGACACAAACACTGCCTTTCTGGCATGTTCCATAGGTATTTTCTGTACTTGCTGAAAAATTTCTTGTCTGTGATTGTCTGAAACATTACAAAAAAATGAAGCCACCACATTTAGGAACTGGTAAGCTGCAAAATGTTATTATTATTATTTTATTTTATTTTCGTTTTTCTTAGTTATTTTTTAGTCCAGAAGAAGGCAAAGAAACCTATAGGGTCATCGAATTTGCTTTAAAATACCTTAGCCATTATAAAATAGAGATGCTGCCAAAGCTCATCACATTTGAAAATTCTAGTTGCCCTTACTTTGCCTGAATGTTATATCTTTTTACTTGTTGGTAGTATCATGACAGCCAGGCAACCAGCACTTTCAAAAGGAGAGGTCAGTAACAGCAGCCATATTTCTTTCTGACAGTTAGGCCTATCTGTGCTCTTTCTAGTTCTAGAGTATAATTTATGTAAACTGGTGCTGAAAATGGAATTGTTTGTTAGGGGTTCATGCACACTGGATGTATAAAAATACCAGTAGCTGTAGAATGAGTTTTGCAGCATTTTTACAGTAGCGTTTTTCAGCATTTATCAGCGTTTTTCTGAGTTAGAGCATTTTTACAGCTGAAAAACTCCTCTTAAAACCCACTAGTTCTTGTTTTTTTTTTTTCCAGCCAGAAAATGCCCCTGCCAAAAACCGCTGATAAAAGCCTATGTGCGCATGGACACAGAATAACATGCTGGGGAGTTTACTGGCTGCAGAAAAAAACACCTGAAGCCAAAAACAGCAGCTTTAAAAATTTCCAGTGTGCATGAGGCCTTAACAAGAGGCTATAACAACGCTTTTTGTAGACAAAATAATTTCTCTCTTTTCTGAGTTGATGCCCCTTCCAATACACCTAAGATCTTCTTGCTAGCTTTAAATGTGGCAGCATAGCACTGAATGCTGTTATTAATGGAGAGGTTTGGGTATGCAAAAAAAAAAAAACTGCGTACTCAAGTCCATGCTGCAGCATCGGTCTAACCCCCCCCCCCCCCGCTAGCTCTAAACCCATGAACTGAGGGTTTACATAACCACTGATCGCTCTGTTTTCAGTTAGCTCTGAATTGAGTGCATGAGAGACTTTCAGTCACTGCTCTCTGCTCTCCCCCTCCAGTGCTCACTGGAGTATCAAGCTGGAGAGGGGACAGTCACAGCTGGTTTCAGCTCTTAGCCGAGCACTGAGAGCTGGAGGCAGCTGTCATTCAGGCAGCTGGGTAGATCTCAGCAATATGGTCGGGATCTTTCCAGAGCCTGGAGTGGCTCTCTAAGTTCAGCTGATAATGGGCAATAGCACACTATTAGCGGACTCTGGGCCACAGGAGAGCAAAGGTAAGTGCACACTTTTGACCCAGAAGAGAAGGTTGACCAAAATTAGCCATACTTCTCTTTTAAATCCATGATCTACAAAGACACCTAGATCTTTCTCTATTATTGATTCCCCCAGAATCTACTTCTCCTTTACATGTATCCACCCACTTCCCCTGGGTGGACGTCGTATGACGTTGTGGGAGTGAAGTGGTTATACTGGGATGATGCTATCCTGGTATCAAAATTTGCACCTGGCGATTCCCTGTTAAAGCAGAGATCCAGTCCCCCAAATACTTTTTTTTTTTTTGAGTACTCCATACTTACTTAAACTTATCTAGCAACATTTAGAACATGTCATATGTGTAGTCCCTGTAGTTTGTGAAAAAAATAATTAAAGCAGAGTTCCAGCCATTATTGTGTTTAATAGAAGTCAGCAGCTACAAAAAGTGTAGCTGCTGACTTTTAGTAAACAAACATTCACCTGTCCCAGGATCCAGTGATGTGGTCGCCCAAAGCCTCGCTGCTCTCCCTCTCCTTCTGGTGGTGCCGGCATCACTAGTGTCGGCACCCGGCTGTGACAGCTTGCAGCTTCAAGCTGCAGGTCCTGAATGACTGGGCAATTTTCTGGGACCTCTGACGTGTCCCAGAAGATTGCAGGGAGGGAGGGAAAAAAGAGAACTTTCACTCGGAGTGCCGCGGCACTCAGAGCTGATGTGGGAGCTGCGTACCTGTCAAAACTAGGTACCCGCTCCCCCTCCCTCCAAAAAAAAATGACATGCCAAATGTGGCATGTCGGGGGGTCACGAATTCTTAAAGCGGAAGTTCCACTTTTGCTCAGCTTTAAAGACTAACCAGATCTCAGAAGCAGGCAGGTTCCATGTCATCTGTAGGCCCTCTTCTCTTGAGTTCTGGGATTCGGTGCAGCTGGCTACCCAGCATGCACCTCCTGATCTCGCATCTGCGCAGTAAAGTCACTGAGCGGCTCTCTCTTTTTCCAACAGGTTGCCATAGCAATGGCAGCACCAGCAGAAGTACCCCCCGTTGCTAAAGAAACCTGTCAATCGTAAAATCCCAGTCCTCCCATTTGAGATTTCCTCACTAGGCGATTTACTTCTGGAATACACAATGCCGCTATCCCAGGAGCCCATGCAAATCACCTAGTGACGTAGTCGATAGGCATCCGCAGTCGGCAGTGTTAAACAGCCACTCAATCACTTCTTCAGGTAGTGGAAGGAGATCCCCCCTCCTGCCGCTGCCTTTCCTGGGCTCTGCCATCCAATCGGGAATGTGCAGCAGTAAACAGAGAGAGAAACTGACATTGTTCCTCACTCTCTGTGACCCCAGAAAAACAGAAGCGATGAGGATTTTGTCTTTTCCAATTTCAAATCTTTGTTTACATGGCTGTTAGCAGCAGCCAGGAAAGCAGCTCATCAGACTGATATGTGTCTGATCGGCTGCATTGGAGCCCAGATCTCCCCATTAAGAAGACCTGTCACAGCCAATGCGATCACAAGGGACAGTGTAAAAAAAGTTTTTAATAAAATTATATAAAAAAAAAAGTTAAAACGCCTCTGTCCTCCCATGCTCACACGCAAATGTGAACGCACACATATATAAACAGTGACACATGTGAGGTATCGTCGTGAATGTCAGAGTGAGAGCAATCATTTTTGCTCCAGACCTCCTGTGTAAGTCTAAACTAAAGTGGTAACATGCAAGGGCATTTAAAGCGTCATCTATGGAGATTTTTAGATACCTTCGTTTCAGGTCATTCCACAGGCCTACGCAATTTTAAAGTGTGAAATGTTAGGTATCTGTTTACTCAGCATAACATCATATTTTATATTTTACCAAAAAATGGGTATTATATAGTGTTTGTGTGTAATAAAATTCAATAAAGTGTATTTTCTGCAAAAAATTGCTCTTGAAAAACTGCTGCACAAATACCATGTGACAGCCATTTTATTATCTAGGGGCCTCTGCTAACAATATATATATATATATATATATATATATATATATATATATATATATATATATAATCATTGTGGGATCTAAGTAATTTTCTAGCAAAAAAAATGTAGATGTTTACATATATGTGAGAAGTGTCAGAATTGGCCCGGTATTGAAGGGGTTAAACCTGCCATATAGATGTCCAGGCATACACTGTCTGATGGTCTACTTTTAAATAGCTTGAATTGCAAAGCTGTGTATTATCTGAAAATTTATAAAGAACCATGTTTTATGGCTAATTTCATATGATTTATGAACATGCCAAGAGGTAATACTGCCAGTACTCAATCTTGGGGCATAGCATTGAAGACCATAGACCATTCAAAGTGTGATTCATTGAACACCATATGAATGTACACTTTGGACCTCTGAGGAACAGAGTCAAATTCTTTAGCAAAGTCCTAATATACTTCACATTTAAATACCCCTATTTTGAGTTTCTATAAAATGCCCAATAATAGGAACACATACACAAAATCAAACTGTCTATGTGAGACTTTAAAGGGCAAAGAGGATACATATACATAAAAATCAATCAATTTTATTTATCCATATCTAAAAAAGTATGAAAAGCTATAACAAGAAGATGAATGCAGTCATTTACCATATTATGTATTATTACTTTCATTATAACTTTTTTAAAGTGATTGAGTTTATATATATATATATATATATATATATATATATATATATATATATATATATATATACACTTTACCCTTTAAAATCCCACATAGAAGGTTTGGTTTTGTATATGCAGATAGAGATACAGATCTTTCCCATCCTTTTTCCCTAACAACATATTTTTCATGTTCATAATCAGAGAGTAGATTTGTTTGGCAACATCTGCCATTTAAAAATCCATGCAGGCTATCACAAATTATATTATTTTCCATCATATAATCTAGTATATGATTCATTAAAAAGACCTCAAATATCTTTCCCACAATAAAAAATAAACTCACTAACCTACAGTTATTCAGAGACAATGCCAATTTCATTTTAGGGATATAAACTGCTCATGTTTTACCCCAATCTACTGATACCAAGATAGTTATAAATGAGTCTCTAAAAATGTGAACAATAGCTTAAAAATAACTGAGCTCAGCTATTTGAGTACTCAAGGGTGGAAGGCATCTGGTCCAGGTGCTTTAGCATTTTTTAGTACATTTGCAATTGTTTTCATAAAGGAATCTCATTGTACATGTATGCCACAAGAACAAATGGGGCACTGGATTCAGATTTTTTAATTGTCACTGAAACTGTCACTGGGCACACTGGCTCAGGTTCGACAGAACTCCACAAAACAGGGACTACCCTCAGAAACAGGGAAAGAACTTAGCATTGAGAATCCATTTACATACACAAAGAAATAAAAACTTTTTTTCATGGGACCTTTTCATGAGATACATGAGATTGCATAAAAAAGATTTATTGAGCAATAGATAAAAATCTTTTACATAAGAACATTTTTAAACGATCAAGCTGATTTGTAAATCCTACCGCGTATCAACATAAAATCAACATATTATTCATATAATGATAAATATGCAGATTCCACTCTTCCAAGTTTTTCATAAAACATAATGATGGGTACATCCTTTAGCTTAACATGTTTCATGACATTAATCTCACTTCTTCCGAGGCAGTTGCCCATTGTAAAAAAAAAAAAACAGATAAATAGCAATCGAAGATATGAAGAAAGACAAGGGGGGGGAGTATTCTTTTAATATCACAGGATAAAAACACTTACAAAAAGCAAAGTTGAAAGGTGCTCTGATAAGGTACTCAGCCCTGGGGTATGGATCCATCCTGCAGGGTTTGCCAATGGCTTTTTAGACGCTGGGCAGTCGGTGATAGAAAACAAAAATCACCAGTGTTTCACACAGGCCAGTGTGGAACGCAACGGCGGAAGTGACGTCAATGGAAAACAGGAAGTCCAGGCTGTATCTGACAAGGCCCTCGGAGCTCCTTCTACTGGCCACAGTTGGACACACATTTGCAGGATGGCAGCCACTGTTACTTGTTTTATACTGGGACTTTATTTGATTTATCTTAATTTATGAACTCATGGACTGATAATTTTTATCCTTTTTTTTTTGTTCAGGTATCTTTAGCCATTCCCCCTTTTTGTGACATAAACCCTCCTTGCGCCAGAACTCATATGCTTTGTTTCCTGTATAGCAATTGATGATAACACCTCCAAATGGTGTCTGGCTCAGGAGTTTTGCGGGGAAGACATGGCACCCCAATGGAAAAACCGAGGAGCAGTACATGTGAGTGAGCAATCATCCCAGACATAACTCCAGGTCCCACAGGAAGAGAAAGACAGTTCAAACAATCCAATGAGAGTGCCAAACAAATACCCAATTTAATGATCAAGTGTATTAATTGCAGAATAAAGCCAGCACATGTTGGGAGCCAACACACTCCCCCTTTATCAGGGCTTAAGAATTAATTGTGCTTAAACAGACTCAGATGAGTAGATACCAGTTGAAGCTTCACTGTGAATTACTGCTAGGAACAGTTTCAGGAGGGCAGATTATGCCAGTTTTAGTGAATGCAGCTTTCCATGTGTGCTTAATTTGTTTAGTAGAAAAGAAGTTCTTCTCAAATGGTTTTAATTAAACAAGGAATATATAAAACAATGTGATTTTACAATGCAACACTATGTGGTGATTTTCCAAAGGAATAATTGTAACACCTTGTAAATTGTGTTCAATGCAAACAACCAATCGTATGCGGGGAATGGTAAGAAATAAGAATGCCTCCTTCCCATAATTGAATATTTGAGGTGGACATAGATTCATTGATCTAATTTAAAAGATAATTAGTTATTAAAGTGTATGTCCTAGCAAAAAACAAACAACACACATATAGTACATCTCCACAATACATAGACATTTCCCTATTAGTGATGGTCTGAACACCCCCCTGTCCTCATTTTAAAGGCTTATATTCAAGTTATTGTCATAAAAAGTGTATGGGAACCTGGGTACTGCCCTGTGGGACATGTATCAATGAAAAAAAAAAAAAGTAAAACGATTGCTTTTACAGGAGCAGTGATTTTAATGAGGCTTAAAGTGAAACAATAAAAATTAAAAATTCCTTTAAATATCGTGCCTGGGGGTCCCTTTAATGTGCCTGTAAAGTGGCGCATCTGTACGTTGTGTGGAGCCTGCTGCAGCAATACTGACATTTCTAAAGGAAAAAATTTCATTTAACCACTTAAGCCCCGGAAGATTTTACCCCCTTCCTGACCAGGCCCTATTTTGCGATTCGGCACTGCGTGACTTTAACGGACAATTGCGTGGTCGTGCGACGCTGTACCTAAAATAATTTGACGTCCTTTTTTTCCCCACAAACAGAGCTTTCTTTTGGTGGTATTTGATCACCTGTGCGATTTTTTTGATCATGCGCTATAAAAAAGAAAAAACAGCGACGATTTTGCAAAAATAACAATATTTTTTACATTTTTTTTATATGAAATTCTCCCCCCAAAAAAATGTAAAAATCTAAATTTTTTAACATTTTAGGCCAATTTGTTTTCTGCTACATATGTTTGGTAAAAAAAAAAAATGCAAAAAGCGTATTTTGATTGGTTTGCGCAAAAGTTATTGCGTTTACTAAGGAAAAGATTTTTGTCATTTTTGTTGTTTTTTTTTAACATGTAATGGCGGTGATCTGCGATTTTTTTTGCGGGACTGCGACATTGAGGCGGACAGATCGGACCCTTGACTGACATTTTTTACACTTTTGGGGTTACCAGTGACATTACTACAGTAATCAGTGCTATACATATGCACTGTTACTGTAAAAATGACACTGGCAGGGAAGAGGTTAACTTTATTGGAGAAGGAGGGGTTAAGTGTGTCCCTAGGGGCGTGCTTCTAACTGTGAAGGGATGTGGTTGGTTGTGTAACCTCAGAGATATACGATCCTGCATAGCAGTAAATATACTGTGGGCGGCCAGCAAGCGGTTAAACTTGCTTGCAACTGTAATGTATTGTCAGCTCCCAGCAATACAGATATAAAAAAAAATGAAAATTAGGGGAATGCCACACCAAAATTTAAAGCAAAAAAAAAAAACGGCGTGGGGTCCCCACTGAACCATACCAGGCCACATTCCCTCCACATGGGTGGTGGGTTCTTTGAGGCAGGGGCAGAGCCTCACCCACCCCAAAGCACCTTGTTCTCATGTTGATGGCGACAAGGGCCTGTTCCCAACAACCTTGGGCTGGGGTTGTCAGGGTCTGCGGGGGGGGGGGCTTATCGGAATCTGGAAGCCCCATTTAACAATGAGATATATCGGATATTGGATATATCGACAATTGGATATATCGTATCCCTACCCATTCACCAAAAAAGTGTAAAAAAGTAAAAACACAGTTTTTGACAAGTCCTTTATTAAAAAGAAAAAAAATTGTGTCCTGCAATGTAAATCCATTGTCAATAACTACGCCCGCTGCCCACATCACCTGGTTTACTTTTTTACACTTTTTTGGTGAATGGGTAGGGGTACTATGTACCTGATACCCATTCACGTAGTGGGGGTATAGATTTTAGGGGGGACCCCACGCCAATTTTTTTTTAAATTCTGTCATAGGGTTTCCCTTAACTGCTTAAATACAGGGCACCTTCACCCCCTTCCTGCCCAGACCAATTTTCAACCTTCAGCGCTCATTGGCATCTATGTAAAATCTTGGTCAACTTGGCATGGCACTGCTCCTGAACTATAAGTGACAGGGACACAAAACTTGGGGAGCGCCAAGTGGGAAGTGGGACCCAGGACTACAACATATCTATACATTTTAAAAGTGGAGTATGCCTGTACACTACACTACACTGACTGCCCCATTGGTTTGTGTGTTCTGTGAAGACACGAACAGCTGATGTTCGAGTCAAACTTCCTATGTTTTAGGACTCTGAAAGTACATAAAATATCTTGCTTGCTAAGTCCTGCTGTGATCTGACAACACACAGAATTGTTTGCGACTAAGTTGTGTCAGCCCTGCTCAGTTTTCTTTTGCTAAACTATGTAAATCCAACCACTCTCCCATCTCTACAACATAGACACTAATTCTGTAGTACCAAAATAACAAGCAGGAAGGCAAATAAGGTTCCTTGTGATAGAAGTGTGCAGAAGACACAGTAAAGTTCTGAATTTCTGATATTATTAATAGGTATTATTTTGCATCTATTGTATATCGAACAGATATAACAAAATACTCTCAGTGGTATATTAAACACACAAAAAAGGTTAGGGTTATATACCCTTTACGTCACCCCATATATAATGCATAAGTATGTTCAGATTTCTGGATTGCTGGACTAGTGATGCTTATTAATCATTCCTTTAAAACAATTCATATACCTTTTGTGTTGGAAAAGAAAGAAAACATTCTTTAATGCCTTAAATTCCTTCTTTAATGCAACAAAATTTAGTTTTTATATTGTGCCAAGTTACCTGTTGCATCATTATTGACTGTTAAAAATATCTTAACAGCTGGGAATCAAGTTTTTAGTCACTTCTTATTTCATGCCAAGTGAATCAATGAATTTGAGCCAGACCTCAAAACTCTGAGTTTAATGTGTGCTAAGGCACATCAGGCCAACATTCACCCCTGGCTGATATTGTTCAATTAGGAGAGTGTCTTCAGGTTGTATTTTTACCGAGTTGTCTGCCTAGGATGGTAAATACACGTAGAGATTCCTGCAGTCTGAAAAGGTTAAGCTGTTGTTACCGAGATTTTACCAGTTACGATATTTCTTTACAAAGCAGTGACGGATAACACATGCAGACATTTGCTTTCTAATTGCTACAGCAGGCTACCACTGTGAAGAACAAAGGGAATATTTAGCACATCGTAAATTCTTTTGGAGCCCTGCAGAGTGGCTTGAGTTCAGATTACACATTTATAACCAGCATTTGAGAGTCATTTCTACTAAACTTTAAAAAAGTAGGTGGGGAGCTCTTGAAGGCTTTTTCCCTTCACTAATTCTTTCTGAAGTATTAATATGTTCAGCCCAATATTCTTCTTATGGTGTGGTAACAAGAATTTTTGAACGCTGTATCTAAAATTCCTCATATTATAACTCAACATATTTAAAAGAGAAGTATGGCCAAAGCTTTTTTGGCCATACTTCCCTTGTGGGTCACAGGAGTGCAGTTACTTGAGACATCCTGTGACCCAGAATCAGCCAAAAACCGGCTGTTGTCACAGAGCCGATCCAGGTTCTAGAAATATCTTGACCATTTTGTCAGGATCCACCCAGATCAGCAGCTGGCTCAGCCTCCCAGTGTGCTGCTGAGAAACTGAGCCAGCCGTTGTTGGCCCCTCCCCAGCCTGGCACGCTAGTGAGCACTGGAGAGACAGAGCAGAGATCAGTGACTGACAGTCATGGCTCTCTGCTCAGAGCAGACTGAGAACTTAGTGATCAGTAGTCATGTGATCGATTAGTTCTCTGTCTTTGAGCCGGAGGGGGCCAGTTGCAGCATCACACCCATGCTGCAGCCATATACTGTAGGTGAGTATGAATATATATATATTTTTTTTTTGTAACCCCAAACCTCTCCTTTAAGATTGCAAAGAAGAGAAGACATTGGTTATTCAAATGTATTTTCTGCCATATAAACCCAAAAGTTTTACTTAGCAAGGAACAGACATTTTCGGGTAGAATGCTGCAATTTAATAAAAAAACACTGAAGCTTTAGGCTGGGTTCACACTTTTGAGAATTGAATGTGGGTTTCCCCACATCCAATTCACATGACAGGAGAGTGAGTGTTCAATGAAGCTGGTTCACAAAAGGGTCCTGTGCGTCCTTGGCTCAGTTTCAGGTTTGAATTAGGGCAAACATTCGGACCTAATTTGCACCTGAAATGGAGAACAGGAACGCACCGGACCCCCTGCTGCGAGCCACAGCTTTATTGTCAAGATTATTTAGCTGGTATCTACAATGTCACCAACTTAAACAAATGCAGATAAAAGCACAGAAAATCAAGTATATTACATGCTTACCTGCTTTCCATAAATTATTTGGTGTTCACTTGCAATGTAGCTTTGAACTTGCTAGAAAATTTGACTGCACAATTCCCTAGCACAGCCCCCTTCCTCCTTGTACATCATAGCCCTCTCCTCTTCTGGAGTGTCTAATTACATTCTGTGCTAGCCCAGCTCCTCGGCCCCTCCCTTCCCCTCCCAATACCTGTGGAGCTGCCAGGGAGGAGCGTAAGTGAATACTATAGAATGTTACTTGAATGATAGCCCTGAGTCTGTTAAGGCTGCTGACATCACATCCAAGATGGTGATACCTAGCAGCAGTCTTAAGTTTTTTGGATATCTAGACAAGGGATACTTTAACAGGTTTACAGGTAAATATCATACATGAAATATGTTACATCCACATACAATCTTATGAGAACATTTTTGCTGAAATGAATGGTCATTAAAGATGAACTTGTCTCCTGTGGTACATCAGCACACGCATGGATGCACTGAAGGTTGGAAAATCAGTTTGGACTCCCTTTTCAGGTATGCAGTTGGGAGTCGGGCATCATTCTCACCTAGGGGAGCACAGAAACAATAAAGTTAGAAAAAAAATATCCAGATGTAACACAGGGAGAGGAAGGAAGGCAGTGAAAAGCAAATATGTATTTTGGGTGAAGGTCAGCTTTAAAGTGTTATTTCATCTTTACCAAAAAAACTGCCTATGCTAATAAGGGGTGTCTATAGATATAATACATTTTGTGAAATTAATTTGGTGCACTACAATGTGTTCTGTTTTTTACATAAACAATAATAAACATTAACATGTAAACAAAGCAATAAATATGTTATCCACCAAGTGAATACAAATGCTGAACAAAAAAGTGGTCAGTGTCCATACAAGTGCTGAACAAATATAAAAATATTAGTGTCCAAAAACAAGTGCTGAACAAATTCCAATCTCTTTCCAAAGGGAATTAAAGTGTAGAAATAGTGACAAATTAAACTGGTGATGAAGTGATTCCAGCAAGATAGCAAGATATGACAGTTTCCCACCACCTCTTGAATGTACTTCTTACCAGAGTGAAAGATAAAAAGGGCATATATGTGATAATCGTTTCCAAGAAACCTCTGATGACACCTCCAAAACTCAGGGTGAATCAGTAATACCTCCACCAAGTTAACAGGTATGTAGTTCAAGGGTCTGCCTGATTGCATACAAATTGAAAGTTTTTAGGTTTGACCTCATATTATATGGTTTTGGTAAATCTAAAGGAAAAAATCTAAAGAATATTGTATAGTGTGTATCCAGTTTAAGTATGGAAGGCCATTTCAGACAAAAAGCAAAACCAATCAGTAAACTAATAATGCTATCCAGCAAACACTGAATCTCTGCCAAAGTCAAAACCTTCAGTCAATTATCTTTAATTTAAGTTTATTGAAATCCACAGTAGCAAAATAATGACAAGCTGAACTACACAGTGGCTGTACGCCAATATGTGCACAGCCAAGAAGTTCATGCCTACAGGGATGTATGTGTTTATGTAATGTATGCTGCATTTGTGACACATTGGACAGAGAATTACACCTGAGTGTACACGTTACGGCCTTCTTGTAGCAATGCACTTGTGCCCTAAAGCCCTGGGCACATCTGAGGCTAAAGGTATTGGCATAGCACATTCTTACAGTTTGTACCCCTTGTCCTGATGTACTAATTTTCCAGCTACAGGATTGGACTGATGTTTTGTTCAAAGTTACACTACAGGGATGGTTTGCCTGATGGGAACAGTACCCTCACTGCTTTTTTAATCTTCAATGCTGCAAAGCGCATACACCTTATAAGACCATAGGCAACTTACCTCCAGTTCACATTTGTTCTTTTCTGGGACTTGTTCACTGGTTAACCCCCCCCCAGTGATGACACACAATGCCTCTATAACGCTACCCCAAGATAAGCAGCTGAATTGTCTTGTGTAACGTTCATGCGTTTTTGTTTGCGGATGGATTTACAGCTGCAGAATTATTACACTCAGTAGCCTTGTAGAGAATGTGTTGAACAACATATCCAACTCTCAGGACTTCATCACCGTGTACAGCCTGTTATATACTATATATATATTAATAGATGTTTAATGGAGGGATAGAGTATATGAGGATATATAGATGAGAGACAGGCTATTGTATGGTGAGCACTAGAAGTAGTATAGGAGAGTTGCAGGTGATGGTAAGCAGATAGGTTCTGATGTCAAGTATAGTGCAGATGGTAAGAGGACACAGATGGAGTATACTTTAGACAGAGTAACCTAGTGCAAGGATAGTTCAAGGTAGTCCCAAGAGCTAACAGTCTTACGCAGATGATAGTGAATAGATAGATACAGATAGTCTTGGTAATTGTAGTAGATGACAGTAGGAGATTGGTTAGTAAGAATCCCCTGAGGGATACTTATCACTTAGATAGGTTAGGAAATACAATGTCCAGAGGAGAGGGGTGATCCCGTAGCGAGATACGGATCACCAGCGAGGTTTCCGGCTTAGTTCAGCAAGGAAGGTATGTCAGCAGCTCCGACTTCTCAGGCGTAGGTGCGATGAACATGTGGGTTTGAACGAGCGATGAGTGAGAGCAAACCGGCGATTGAAATAGCAGCTCATAGCGGCGCTCGGCAGTGATGTCATCTGGTCTTAAAGGTGTATGCGTCCTTTGTATATACAAGATGGGACGCAAAGAGAGGAGAAATATAGGAACAAGGGTACCATAGGTACCGGAACATTACATCTTGTGATTTCTCAGGACACCTAAAGATGACACACCTTGCTCACCCAGCCCTTACCAACACACCTTGAGGTATTTCAAATAATTTATTAGGCCAAGTATAGCAAGGGGGTCTTAACAAGTGTGCCCATACAAACAATCGGTAGGGCAACAACATTGTTCTGAGAGATATGGTAAACCATATCTGAGAGATATGCTAAACACCTGCAGTATTCTGAATAACAGTAATTACAAGAACTGAGAGTGCAAAGAGGTTGATAAGGCGCTACCTGAGAGTGACCAAGTGTTAAACAAACTTATGTTGTAACTCAAAGTGATAGGTTCAAAATCAATAAGATGTAGCAAATAAAATAAGTGCACAAAATAATACTATCCCACTTGGAAAAAACTGAATCCAACTGTGTGCAGTGACCACGTGCAAAGTGCTGATGTGCAAAATAAATAAACAAGAGTTGGAAAAAAGAGTGATAATTTATTCCAAATTTATATACAGTGCAAATCTGATAAACATCAATGTTTACTGGAAATAAGAGTTGTGTTAAAAATAGATGGAATATGGGAATTCTTGTAAGGTGCAGGTAATAGAAAGTGATAAGAATTTCCCAATCCATGAATAAGAAAAGTTGCATCCACCTGTGTGACCACTAGGTGTCGCAACTTACATACAACCTGTTATTGTAGATATATTGGAAGAGGTCACATAAGGTTCCAGGGGTTCCTCCTGTCAACCAAGCAGGCACAAGCTGTGGTGTAGGCTGTTCTCGATCAGAATAGGCACGCCGGGAAGCTTCCGCGTTCCACGGTCCGATGTTCACAAACCGGAAGTGACGTATGATGCAATGGACTCCGCCCTACGTGTTTCGTCAGAGGAAATCTGCTGGAGCGGCCTCTCCAGCAGACGTCCTCTGACGAAACGTGTAGGTCGGAGTCCATTGTGTCATTACTGCTCTGATGCATCAGCCAATCATCATCATCATCATCCAGGACCAGCGAAGATGGCTGCCCCCTACACTGTAGATACTTGATAGATGAGCATTACATTGCGGTCTTCCTAAAAGATGGCTGCTGCACTGCTGCAATAATAAATATTCAGTTTAACCCTGTCCACACTACAGAAGGATAATACAGCAGCAACAAAGGAAGAAGTTCCACAGCAGTTATTAGCTACAGCCCAGTCTCTGCCTTTCTCCAGCTCTACACTAATGTGTACAAGCAACATTTCACATCATTGGTGGAGGTACTGTGTGAATATTTATCCTCATTAGATGAACCTACTCTGACTCTGGCTCAGTAGAAATAGCTGGATAAGGAAATTGATAAGAAACAAAGAAAGAAGGCACACCAGCCTAGTGGATTACTGTATAACTTCTTTATAAATATTACAATGCAAACATTACACTCATAGGAGAAATGTCCCAGGCATTATATACAAAAAATCACCACACGACACACAACCATCGGGTAGGATGCAGCTGATGCGTTTCAAGGGTCATGCCCTCTTCCTCAGAGCTAACTTAATCCAATGAACTACCAGATTTAAATAGAGTGGATGAGTCCAGCCAGGCCCACTTTTGATTAGGGGGAGGGGTCAGAACAATCTTCACAAAACTTATCTTCTTGAACTTACAATCAACCAAAACTAAAATGCATCAAAAAACTAAAAATCAAAAAGGCATAAAACAACAACAAAAATAACCAATGTCAAACCATCCCAGAACAAACTGCAGCAAAACTGTGATAACAATTCCAATAGATACCTCAATGACTTATCTGAATACATGTGAAATCAATGTCTAAAATGGCACTGTCTCAGAATCCCTGTAACACCCCAAAACGGATGATGTCACAGAATCACAGAATCTATTGTATATAACATTTCTACTTTTGTGAATATAATTTGTTGAATTTTAATATTTATTAAATAAGTTATACAGACCCTAACACCTATGGGGCCTGGCAACACACTCTTAGAGAGGTATCCCTACTCCGGATAGAAATGACTCAGAAGTCATTATTAAATACTGCTCAGAGAGTCTTTGAGCACAGCAACAAAAACATCAGGCTGTTGGCTTGGTTGCCTAATGGACAATTTACTGTTAAACATATTAGTGGTAGTAGAAACTGGTTGGGGTTATTATTAAGATCACACAGCGACATAAATGACAGATTCCTTCAGTATTATAGACACTTATACTCCTCCCGTGCAAATTATACCACCCTAGAATTACACACCTACCTAGAGAGGATCAACTTTCCTACCCTAGGCTTGAAGACTAGATCTAGCCTAGACCAGGAACTTACACTGGAGGAGTTTCAGTTAGCTATGACCCAACTTAAGTCAGTAAAGACTCCCAGTAGAATTCTACTCACAACATCAGAACCTGCTTGCTCCCAGACTTGCCTCTCTTTTTGTTCAGTTCCTCGAGTTGGGCGACCTCCCAGAGGCGGTGGTGGTGTTGGAGCTTAAACCGCTAAGAACCCTGAAGAATGCTTCTCATATAGACCAAGGATGGATGCTCTTTCGGTATTTCCATTTGTGGAATGCCGCACAGACCCAATTTCCCATCCCCCCCAACTTGAAAATGGATCCTAGTGAGGAACCACTGGCTCAAGAATCCCTATCTAAGCCCTTATCTGCCCTTTATCTAGACTTGCTCTCTACTGACTCTCCCAAAATGGACAAACTATGGGACTCCTGGACTGACTTGCCTGACCTTTACAAGGAGGACTGGGAGAATTGTCTTTAAGACAGTGTTAATTTGGTTATATCCTCACGAGATGAATTAATATAGATTCGATTCTTACATAAGGTTTATCACACGCCCCAGAGACTGCATAGAATATTTCGCCTGAGGTCGCCAGAGTGTACACGTCTTGGGGAAGCAATAGGTACCCATCTCCATATGTTCTGGGGATGCCTAGGAGTGGCCGGCTTATGGAAAGAGGTGGTTGAACTCATAAATAATTGTCTTCAGCTGGCTCTCCCAATAACTCCTGAGCTGCTGTTACTAGGTATCCAGGATGACAAGCAGAGGCAGATGCTGTTCTATTATGCTAATAGAGAAATTATACTTAAGTGGAATTCCTGTTACCCTCCCTCTGTAGCTTCCTGGGAAAAATCTCTTAACGCTGCTCTTCCCATGTATAAATTAACCTACATTTGCAGGAACTGTCCTAAAACGTTTGAGAGGGTGTGGAAGCCATGGACTGCGTAGATGTATTGTACTCCACCCCACACAACTGTGCACTTCGCAGTGTGGCTGGAATTCCCTTCTATGTTATTCCTATTTCTGTAAACGGACATTGTCGTTTTAGACTTCTTACTACTTTGTATCTATGGTTATTACTATTATGTGGAATGTGCTTATTTCTTTTCCCATTGTCAAAGTATATCATTCTGTTTTGTTTATTTCCATGTTATTGAATTTGTACCAATCCTTTGCTTCAATAAAGGAACATTCTGTTTCTTTAAAAAAAAAGAAGTTATACAGTAATGCACTAGGCTCCTGCGCCTTCTTCCTTTGTTTACTTTTAGTTCTAGTTTTCCCCAAATTGAAGAGGGGGGAGAGGCTATATCCAACAGTGGTCCATTTGGGTTGTTCAAGGTTGAATCCACATTCATGTTGGCTCCATGAAGACTGGACTGCCTGGAAGATTGTTTCACCTGTAATGCAGGCTTTTTTGTACATTTATTCATAAGGAAATTGATGAGGCTATTGCACTTTACTTCCTGCACAGGACTGGATGGCATTCCCAGTGAGTGGTTATATAATCACGCCAAAAGAGGTGTGTCATTTACCCCCCACCCATTTCTTGAGGTGCTCATATTACCTACAGTATACCCAAACCAAAGAAGGACCCTATTGAATTGCAAATCATTCAATGGATCACACTGCTCAATAAAGCTGGCCATACATTATACAATTTTCATGTTCAATTTCCTTTAGATTTGCATTCAACTATGTAGTTCAATGGCCTGCCTGACAGCATACAAATTGAAAGTGTTTAGGTTTGACCTCATATTATATGGTTTTGGTAAATCTAAAGGAAAATTGTACCAGAAAATTATATAAGGAATGGTCAGCCTAAGGTTGTGGAAATAAAGGAACTAATACACATAACTCAAGACAGATTATCAAATACACCATAATGTGTTCCTTCTGGTTACATTATAAATCCTCTAAATTAATAAATTAGCATAATGCAGGCCCCTTCATGAATGGCCAGATGTTACTTTTGCCTTTTCTTTTGTTTGTCCTTGACCTGGAGCCTGCACATCCTAGGAAGTGTAAGGGCAATAGGAAGCCGCCCCACCATCATTACACTTTTCCCACTCGCTTATTCTCACCCAAACTGGCAACCCCTCTCCTTTTTTCTCCCTTCTCTTTTTTCTTTTCTCTTTTTATTTTATTCTTCCCTTCGCCCCCTTGCTTCATTCCTTTTATTTTTTCCCTTTTTTTTTTCTTGCACACTAGCTTAATCAAATGCCTAAAGATCTGTGTAACCTTTTGTGGATCCTGCAGGATCACATGAGCTGGATAGCAAGCTATGAAACAAATCTTGCACAGAGCAAAACAATGGGGTTCCATGACAATGCTTCCCCAGTAGGCAAGATGTAGAAAAAAAAAAAAAAAAAAAATTTCTTCTCTCTACGGCTCTCATCAGGCTACTCAGTCCCATTGCATCATTGTTTATTTGCAACTTTCATTGCATCTTTATCCTTTGACACTGTGATGATTCATGGACATGTTTAGTGTCCATATGTACTATTTTAAATTACGAATTTGAGAAAGTGATGTTTATTGTTTATGCCAAATTTGGTTTAACACTCAAAAAAAAACTTAATGGGGAAAAAAAAAATAACGAGGTCTGGCTACCAGGTAAGATGTAGACCTAGGAATGGAGGATATATCCTACCCAATGCTCCAAAAAGCCTCTGGGCACCAGGACAGAGGCACTTATTAGAATTCTGAGTAAACAAGTTTGTTTACTCCAAATCAGGTGATGAGAAAATTAGATGACACATTTATGTGCACCAGCCACAATCTTGCCAGCCAGTGCCTTACAATAGAGAGCAGGGGGCCCACTCTGCAGAATGTTGGCAAGACACTGCCTTTCTATTCTAGGCTGTGGCTGCTTTAGAAAGAAAGCAAACTGTGAGACATTGGACACCTTTAGTTTTGATGTGCTTGGAATGTATTTAGCTGATTTAAAATTAAAGCTGAGCTGGACTTTAGGCCACAATCCTGTGGTAAATAAACTGGCTCTCTGGCCTGAACTGTGTTTGCCATTTAAGTGCCCAATGTCTACCCTCCAGTACTTTTCTGAAAGACTATACAGCATGACGGTTGGCCTTGTCATTCCCAGACACTTGCAAAACAATATCCTCATCAGATGTCATAATGTCATTTTTCCTATACTGTTTCAAATTAAAGAAAACTGTAAAGTACAAGAAGTATCATTACTGTTGTATTGTAATCTCTAGAGTGAAAAATGAATCATTCTAAAAACATTCATTTCTCCTTAGACAGTTCTAGCAGCGGAAGTGGCAAACAATATGCTGTGCTGAAAATGGGGCTAAGTTTGCATGTTTTAGGGTAACTATCTTAACTGTAATGGGGTGCAATCATCTCTGTCATGGTCTGGGTTTACTGCTTTAATTTTCCAGTAAATACTTGTTCTGTCATTGAAGAAACATCTAACTCACTTGTGACTAGCTCATCACATGTCACATACTAACCAAGGTTTGGCAAAAAAGTGCACAGTCCCCATTAACATTTCTAAAAGAACATTTGGCTGTGTCTAACAAAATTTCCCAAACTAAGGTGTTACTAATTGTAGTAGAAGGTGATGGTTCATTTCCTATATAATGGGTTTTGACATTGAGACATCGTCCAGTTTTTCTTCCTTTGGTTGAAAAACCTTCTAATGTAACTGCAAATACAAAAGTATATACAGCATATATTTTATTATTTTATTTAATACAGGTTGTTATATAGCACCACCAATTTATGCAGTGCTTTACATATATATTGTACCTTCACATCAGTCTCTGCCTTCAAGGAACTTACAATTAAAGGTCTCTAACTCACATTCATACACATACTAGGGTCAATTTAGACAAGAGCCAATTAACCTACCAGCATGTTTTTAGTACCCATGCAGGCACAGGGAGAACAAGCAAACTCCAGGCAGGTTGTGCCACGGTTGGGATTTTACCCAGCATACATATAACGCATGCTACACCCTATAGGGAGCTGCCACTATAGTCAGATCACTGTATGCATAATTAGTATGTTACCCTTTTTCCATTATAAACTCAACAAAGGATACTTTTAGAGTTTCTCCACACTCAGTAGCCAGTATAACTGGCTTGAGGCTTGCATGTCAATACTTCCAGGCCTCAAGTATTTTTGTGGCCGTTCCCTCTTGTTATCTAGCATTATTTGTGCCCATATCCCCCTGCTGGCTAGAAAGTGTGCTCATTATTTAGGCATGCATCCTCTGACGTGCCAATGTACATCTAGTGACATGTGGTTGCTTGGGGAAACTGGGGTGCGTCAACAGTAGATGCAATTTACCACTTTATAGTGATTGTAAATGCTATTTTTTTTAAAATAAAAATAACAAACATGTTACATTTACCTGCTCTGTGCAATTGTTTTGCACAGGGCAGCACTGATCCTCCTTTTCTTTGTCCCCCGTCGACGCTCCTGGCTCCTCCCCCCTGCTGAGTGTGAGCTTACCCCCGTGTCCCGTTCTGTGTGTCCACTGACTGTGCTTCCTCTTCCTCTCACACTCCAGCCCTGCTGTACGGGAACTGCATAGAGACTAATATCAGACATAACTGAGGTACTTACGCTCCTTATGCATTTTTCATGCAAAAAAAAAAAAAAAATTACATATCAATATATACAGAGCTGAATTATTTTTGTGTGTTATATTTCTGTCCTGAATTTAGCTTTTTCAAACTTTTTTACATAAACTTTTAGTTATAATTAGGGTTGAGCGGACACCTAGATGTCCGTGTTCGACGGGTTCGGCCGAACTTTAAAAAAAAGTCCGGGTCCGTGTCCCGGACTTTTACCGAACTTTTCCCGGACACCGAACCCCATTGAAGTCAATGGGGACCCGAACTTTAAGGCACTAAAATGGCTCTAAAACACCAAAGGAAAGGGCTAGAGTGCTGCAAATGGCAGCAAAACGTAATTAAGAGCATGGCAAGTGCTCTGCAAACAAATGTGGATAGGGAAATAACTTAAAACAACAAAAAAAAAACAGAAAAATAAAACAATGTTCTTCTTCATCTCTGAAGGACGAGGCCCATATGGAGTAGGAGGGAGGTTGAGGTGGTGGTGGATGTGGCGGTGACATAGGCGTGCGCACAGGGTGTGCTGGGTGTGCCTGGGCACACCCTAATCACCTAGGGCACATAGCATTGCCAGTGAGGAGATGGGAAAGATCTCCCTGGGACCTGCTCTGCTCTATTTCTCCTTGCCTACAGGTACATGGCCCCGATACATTACTCTCCCTGCTGGCAAACACATGCATGTGTATTTCAACTTTGGGGTGCACACCTTAATGCAATAGGCTGCGCACACCTATGGGCGGTGTAGGTGGAAGCGGCGGTGGAGGAGGACCAGGGCCGGATTAACAGCATCATGGGCTTGGTGCTGAGGATTTTGAAGGGCCTTAAGGGCCGTGCCTTGCCATGCACCCAGAGGAGGAAGGGTGCAGCCATGCATGCCTAATTCAACATGGGATGCTGTCTCTGAAGCCCATAAACACATCCATGCATCGCCAACTGTCCCTCCTTGTCCGGCCTTCACGCTGTGTGGGGAGGTTCTGAGGGTGCTGCCTGGGGAAGCGAGCATAGAAGCCAGACTTCTGTGTTTACAAGTGACAGAAGAGCGGTAACAGTGAATATGGCCAACCCGGGGCCTATATAAAAGGTAGGGGCCTGGAGCTGCAGCTCCAATAGCCCCTACATTAATCTGGCCCTGAGGAGGAGGACGAGGTAGCCAACACTGCTTCTTTTCAAAAATTTTAAATGAGGGTACACCCCAAAAGAGTGAGAAAGAGCAAAAATGGAACAATGGGTGGGTAAGGTCGGTATCCATTGCTATTCTGCATAAGGTACGGAAAAGTCCCGTGGGATCCATGCCTGGTTCATTTTAATGAACGTGAGCTTGTCCACATTGTCTCTGGACAGGCGGCTGCGCTTGTCTGTTATAACGCCCCCAGCCGTGCTAAATACCCGTTCAGATAATACACTGGCTGCAGGGCACGCCAGCACCTCCAAGGCGTAAAGGGCAAGCTCAGGCCATGTGCCCAATTTGGAGACCCAGAAGTTGAAGGGGGCAGACCCGTCATTCACTACATGTAGGCGTGTGCACACATACTACTCCACCATGTTGGTAAAATGCTGCCTCCTGCTAAGACGTTCCATCTGAGCTGCTGGTGCTGCTGTTTGTTGTGGCGTGCTGACAAAGCTTTTCCACATTTCGGCCATGCTAACCCTGCCTTCTGAGGTGCTGGCGGTGCCCTGGTTGCGTTGGCGACCTCCTCCTCCTCCTCCTCTGCCTTGTGCTTCCACTGTGGCCCCGCTGTCAGATGGGAATGCCAGCAGCATGGCGTCTACCAGCGTGCGCTTGTACTCGCGCATCTTGCGATCGCGCTCCAGTGAGTGAATTAAGGACGGTACGTTGTCCTTGTAACGGGGATCCAGCAGCGTGGCCACCCAGTAATCAGCACAAGTTAGAATGTGGGCAACTCGGCGGTCGTTGTGGAGACACTGCAGCATGTAATCGCTCATGTGTGCCAGGCTGCCCAGAGGCAACGAAAGGCTGTCCTCTGTGGGAGGTGTATCGTCCGTGTCCTCTGTATCCCCCCAGCCACGCACCAGTGATGGCCATGAGCTGGCCTGGGTGCCACCCTGCTGTGAACATGGTTCCATCTCCTCCTCCAGCTCCTCCTCCTCCTCATCCTCCTCATCCTCCAGAACTGTGCCCCTGCTGGACAATTGCGTCCCTGGCGTTTGCGTGTGCAGGAACCCACCCTCGGAGCCCCTTGCGAATGACTGCCCTGAAAGCCTTGGAAATGTTACCTCTTCATCCTCCTCCTCCTCCTCATCCTGTGCCACATCCTCTTCCATCATCGCCCGAATTGTTTTTTCAAGGAGGCATAGAAGTGGGATAGTTAAGCTGAGAACGGCGTCATTGCCACTGGCCATGTTGGTGGAGTACTCAAAACAGCGCAACAAGGCACACAGGTCTCGCATGGAGGCCCAGTTAAATTAAATAGCGGAATAGAAAATATGATCCAAAAAAAGTGTATGTATATCACACGTACACAACCACACTAGGCCCCAATTACTATTGTTTGTACCCCTAAAAGGCTAGATGAGGAGTAGGGGGGGTATGGAACAGGCAGCACCCTCAAACCTTCAGAAGTATGAGATGAACCCCAACAACTTGGAAAGGTGGATCTCTCTCACACGTACCAACACAGACTATCCCCCAATTTAACTGATCCCCAAAGGTTTTTGATTAAATAGCGGAATAGAAAATATGATCCAAAAAAAGTGTATGTATATCACACGTACACAACCACACTAGGCCCCAATTACTATTGTTTGTACCCCTAAAAGGCTAGGAGTAGGGGGAGTATGGAACAGGCAGCACCCTCAAACCTTCAGAAGTATGAGATGAACCCCAACAACTTGGAAAGGTGGATCTCTCTCACACGTACCAACACAGACTATCCCCCAATTTAACTGATCCCCAAAGGTTTTTGATTAAATAGCGGAATAGAAAATATGATCCAAAAAAAGTGTATGTATATCACACGTACACAACCACACTAGGCCCCAATTACTATTGTTTGTACCCCTAAAAGGCTAGATGAGGAGTAGGGGGAGTATGGAACAGGCAGCACCCTCAAACCTTCAGAAGTATGAGATGAACCCCAACAACTTGGAAAGGTGGATCTCTCTCACACGTACCAACACAGACTATCCCCCAATTTAACTGATCCCCAAAGGTTTTTGATTAAATAGCGGAATAGAAAATATGATCCAAAAAAAGTGTATGTATATCACACGTACACAACCACACTAGGCCCCAATTACTATTGTTTGTACCCCTAAAAGGCTAGATGAGGAGTAGGGGGGGTATGGAACAGGCAGCACCCTCAAATCTTCAGAAGTATGAGATGAACCCCAAAAACTTGGAAAGGTGGATCTCTCTCACACGTACCAACACAGACTATCCCCCAATTTAACTGATCCCCAAAGGTTTTTGATTAAATAGCGGAATAGAAAATATGATCCAAAAAAAGTGTATGTATATCACACGTACACAACCACACTAGGCCCCAATTACTATTGTTTGTACCCCTAAAAGGCTAGATGAGGAGTAGGGGGAGTATGGAACAGGCAGCACCCTCAAACCTTCAGAAGTATGAGATGAACCCCAACAACTTGGAAAGGTGGATCTCTCTCACACGTACCAACACAGACTATCCCCCAATTTAACTGATCCCCAAAGGTTTTTGATTAAATAGCGGAATAGAAAATATGATCCAAAAAAAGTGTATGTATATCACACGTACACAACCACACTAGGCCCCAATTACTATTGTTTGTACCCCTAAAAGGCTAGGAGTAGGGGGAGTATGGAACAGGCAGCACCCTCAAACCTTCAGAAGTATGAGATGAACCCCAACAACTTGGAAAGGTGGATCTCTCTCACACGTACCAACACAGACTATCCCCCAATTTAACTGATCCCCAAAGGTTTTTGATTAAATAGCGGAATAGAAAATATGATCCAAAAAAAGTGTATGTATATCACACGTACACAACCACACTAGGCCCCAATTACTATTGTTTGTACCCCTAAAAGGCTAGGAGTAGGGGGAGTATGGAACAGGCAGCACCCTCAAACCTTCAGAAGTATGAGATGAACCCCAACAACTTGGAAAGGTGGATCTCTCTCACACGTACCAACACAGACTATCCCCCAATTTAACTGATCCCCAAAGGTTTTTGATTAAATAGCGGAATAGAAAATATGATCCAAAAAAAGTGTATGTATATCACACGTACACAACCACACTAGGCCCCAATTACTATTGTTTGTACCCCTAAAAGGCTAGATGAGGAGTAGGGGGAGTATGGAACAGGCAGCACCCTCAAATCTTCAGAAGTATGAGATTGTGTTCACTGTACCCCACAAAGATTGAGTTCACTGCACCCCACAATGATTGTGTTCACTGCACCCCACAAAGATTGTGTTCACTGCACCTCACAAAGATTGTGTTCACTGTACCCCCCAAAGATTGTGTTCACTGCACCCCACAAAGATTCTGTTCACTGTACCCCACAAAGATTGTGTTCACTGCACCCTAAAAGGATGTTGTTCACTGCACCCCACAAAGATTGTGTTCACTGCACCCTAAAAGGATGTTGTTCACTGCACCCCAAAAAGATTGTGTTCACTGTACCCCCCCAAAGATTGTGTTCACTGCACCCCACAAAGATTGTGTTCACTGCACCCCAAAAAGATTGTGTTCACTGTACCCCCCAAAGATTGTGTTCACTGCACCCCAAAAAGATTGTGTTCACTGTACCCCCCAAAGATTGTGTTCACTGCACCCCACAAAGATTCTGTTCACTGTACCCCACAAAGATTGTGTTCACTGCACCCCAAAAAGATTGTGTTCACTGTACCCCCCCAAAGATTGTGTTCACTGCACCCCACAAAGATTCTGTTCACTGCACCCCAGAAAGGATTTTGTTCACTGCACCCCAAAAAGATTGTGTTCACTGCACCCCAAAAAGGATTTTGATCACTGCACCCCAAAAAGGATGTTGTTCACTGCACCCCAAAAATGATTGTGTTCACTGCACCCCACAAAGATTGTGTTCACTGCACCCCAAAAAGATTGTGTTCACTGTACCCCCCAAAGATTGTGTTCACTGCACCCCACAAAGATTCTGTTCACTGTACCCCACAAAGATTGTGTTCACTGCACCCCAAAAAGATTGTGTTCACTGCACCCCAAAAAGGATGTTGTTCACTGCACCCCAAAAAGGATGTTGTTCACTCCACCCCAAAAAGATTGTGTTCACTGCACCCCACAAAGATTGTGTTCACTGCACCCCAAAAAGATTGTGTTCACTGCACCCCAAAAATGATTTTGTTCACTGCACCCCAAAAAGGATTTTGTTCACTGCACCCCAAAAAGGATGTTGTTCACTCCACCCCAAAAAGATTGTGTTCACTGCACCCCAAAAAGATTGTGTTCACTGCACCCCACAAAGGATTTTGTTCACTGCACCCCAAAAAGATTGTGTTCACTGCACCCCAAAAAGGATGTTGTTCACTGCACCCCAAAAAGGATTTTGTTCACTGCACCCCAAAAAGATTGTGTTCACTGCACCCCACAAAGGATTTTGTTCACTGCACCCCACAAAGATTGTGTTCACTGCACACCAAAAAGGATTGTGTTCACTGCACCCCAAAAAGATTTTGTTCACTGCACCCCAAAAAGATTGTGTTCACTGCAGCCCAAAAAGATTGTGTTCACTGCAGCCCAAAAAGATTGTGTTCACTGCAGCCCAAAAAGATTGTGTTCACTGCAGCCCAAAAAGATTGTGTTCACTGCAGCCCAAAAAGATTGTGTTCACTGCAGCTCACACACAGAAAAATGGATGTGGATCACTGACACCTGCCTATCTCCAATCCCACACCACACAGCAATATCGATTGTAGTTTGTAGAACACAGTTTCCCTAAAATTCAGCAGACTCTGTCCCTAACAGGATTGAGAAGAGATCGTAGATCAGGATTGAGTGCAGATTCACCCCACCCCCCACACAGCAATATCGATTGTAGTTTGTAGAAGACACTGACCCTATAATTCAGCAGACTCTATCCCTAAAATGCCTACAACTCGCCCTGCCTAAACACTCCGACCTGTCCCTCAATTCTATCCGGACACAAATGGTTTTTTCCTGCCTATCTTTCCCTAATCAGCAGCCACCACATTGATGTGTGCTCTGTCCCTTAGCTAAGCAGCAGAATGACGCTGCTGCGGCGGCTGCCTCGAACTTATAAAGACTTGGTCACATGCTTCAGACGGCCAATCACAGCTACTAAGACATTTGCAGGCATGGCTGGGATGGCTTAAGGCACACCAGTTAAACGATTGTTGATTGGCTGTTGAAAGCCCGCCATGAAAAGAGCGCCAAAGCATGCAAAACCCGGAAATAAAACGACCGAACACGGATTTTTACCCGAACATACAGTAAAGTGTCCGTGTCCGTGTTCGGGTAAAAAAAATCCAATTATTCGGTACGAACACGAATAATACAGTCCGTGTTCGCTCAACACTAGTTATAATCCAAAAATCTTAAAACTATGTAACTGCCAAAATTATTTTTATTTTTTATTTTTTTTTTTTATTCATCCAGTCCTGATATTTCCACAGCTCTGTCACACAGCATACTCCTGTCTGGCAGGGAAAGGGACCTGGTCTTTCTTTGTAATTTCACTTTTGATTTATAGGTCATCACCATTCTGTGACTGGACAGTGAGGAGAAAAGCAGCACCCAGTAAAGCTAATTTCTCTGTCACTTTGGTCTTTTATGCTATCAGCATGTACCTTGTTTTGCAATAGACTAAGATGCCTGCTGTGAGATCATTACCTTCACTGTATTAGTTACCCCACCGGCAGCCAAGAGATCTGCCCATACCCTAGACCAGCTGAACTGTCAAGCGAGTCACCACCACCAACACCACCTTTGGACCTTCAAACAAGGGAGGCCACCTTCAATCGCAAGACTACATTGTATCTCAAGGAGTTTGTGAGTGGGCCTATTGATTCTTCCTTGAGTAGGGAAGGCCTACAGGTGTGTAAATGTTATGTGCTCCAAATATGAATGGCAGTATTTGATAAATGCTCACTTAGGTCTGCAATTACTTTTAGATATGGTCAGTAGGTGTTTCTGTAGAATCTACAGAATGTTTGTAATAACACCCTGGTTCCTCAAAAATTTCAGGTCAACCCAATGTTTAAATGTTTAACATGCTATGTGCAAAGTATGTAAAATCAGACACCCTTCAAAATAAAATACTGATTTTCTCTTAGTTTTTAAACCCTGAAACTAAAATTATGTCAATAGAAAGAGGACATATTGCAAAGATAACCAGTTGCACAGAAAGTGAAAGAGGAGATTCATGTTTTCAGTTAGGTGCTGTTTAATACCTGCACAATTTGTATGTATGTTTGAAATACTTTATTATTGTTTATCCAGTAACTCCCCTGTTCCCTCAAAGTGATCAGTGTCCCCCATTGCTTTGCAGCATTTTCTCATTAAAGCGGCCCTCACCCCCTTCTTCTCACATCTTAGGAACACATGACAACATTAGTAAAATATCTTTAAGCCAAATAAAGTTCAGTATAGTTAAGTGCCTCTTTCTTCTTGTTTTTCCCCAGTCTAAATAATCTGTTCACCTATGTGCCTTCATTTTTAAAAAGGGACAGTAATGACTGGCTTCTTCTTCTTTCTTCTTTTGTGCTGGCCCAACGATGATGTCTGACATCTGGAGCAATTTGGTAAAAATGCTTTTCCCTTCAAGATCTCATGAGATTTCATGAAATCTTATGATGGGGATATTTGTACTGCCCTGGCATTTTTAGGCCTCAAGAAATTAGATATGGTTGTCAGTAGGGTTGAGCGGACACCTAGATGTCCGTGTTCGACGGGTTCGGCCGAACTTTAAAAAAAAGTCCGGGTCCGTGTCCCGGACTTTTACCGAACTTTTCCCGGACACCGAACCCCATTGAAGTCAATGGGGACCCGAACTTTAAGGCACTAAAATGGCTCTAAAACACCAAAGGAAAGGGCTAGAGTGCTGCAAATGGCAGCAAAACGTAATTAAGAGCATGGCAAGTGCTCTGCAAACAAATGTGGATAGGGAAATAACTTAAAACAACAAAAAAAAAACAGAAAAATAAAACAATGTTCTTCTTCATCTCTGAAGGACGAGGCCCATATGGAGTAGGAGGGAGGTTGAGGTGGTGGTGGATGTGGCGGTGACATAGGCGTGCGCACAGGGTGTGCTGGGTGTGCCTGGGCACACCCTAATCACCTAGGGCACATAGCATTGCCAGTGAGGAGATGGGAAAGATCTCCCTGGGACCTGCTCTGCTCTATTTCTCCTTGCCTACAGGTACATGGCCCCGATACATTACTCTCCCTGCTGGCAAACACATGCATGTGTATTTCAACTTTGGGGTGCACACCTTAATGCAATAGGCTGCGCACACCTATGGGCGGTGTAGGTGGAAGCGGCGGTGGAGGAGGACCAGGGCCGGATTAACAGCATCATGGGCTTGGTGCTGAGGATTTTGAAGGGCCTTAGGGCCGTGCCTTGCCATGCACCCAGAGGAGGAAGGGTGCAGCCATGCATGCCTAATTCAACATGGGATGCTGTCTCTGAAGCCCATAAACACATCCATGCATCGCCAACTGTCCCTCCTTGTCCGGCCTTCACGCTGTGTGGGGAGGTTCTGAGGGTGCTGCCTGGGGAAGCGAGCATAGAAGCCAGACTTCTGTGTTTACAAGTGACAGAAGAGCGGTAACAGTGAATATGGCCAACCCGGGGCCTATATAAAAGGTAGGGGCCTGGAGCTGCAGCTCCAATAGACCCTACATTAATCTGGCCCTGAGGAGGAGGACGAGGTAGCCAACACTGCTTCTTTTCACAAATTTTAAATGAGGGTACACCCCAAAAGAGTGAGAAAGAGCAAAAATGGAACAATGGGTGGGTAAGGTCGGTATCCATTGCTATTCTGCATAAGGTACGGAAAAGTCCCGTGGGATCCATGCCTGGTTCATTTTAATGAACGTGAGCTTGTCCACATTGTCTCTGGACAGGCGGCTGCGCTTGTCTGTTATAACGCCCCCAGCCGTGCTAAATACCCGTTCAGATAATACACTGGCTGCAGGGCACGCCAGCACCTCCAAGGCGTAAAGGGCAAGCTCAGGCCATGTGCCCAATTTGGAGACCCAGAAGTTGAAGGGGGCAGACCCGTCATTCACTACATGTAGGCGTGTGCACACATACTGCTCCACCATGTTGGTAAAATGCTGCCTCCTGCTAAGACGTTCCATCTGAGCTGCTGGTGCTGCTGTTTGTTGTGGCGTGCTGACAAAGCTTTTCCACATTTCGGCCATGCTAACCCTGCCTTCTGAGGTGCTGGCGGTGCCCTGGTTGCGTTGGCGACCTCCTCCTCCTCTGCCTTGTGCTTCCACTGTGGCCCCGCTGTCAGATGGGAATGCCAGCAGCATGGCGTCTACCAGCGTGCGCTTGTACTCGCGCATCTTGCGATCGCGCTCCAGTGAGTGAATTAAGGACGGTACGTTGTCCTTGTAACGGGGATCCAGCAGCGTGGCCACCCAGTAATCAGCACAAGTTAGAATGTGGGCAACTCGGCGGTCGTTGTGGAGACACTGCAGCATGTAATCGCTCATGTGTGCCAGGCTGCCCAGAGGCGACGAAAGGCTGTCCTCTGTGGGAGGTGTATGGTCCGTGTCCTCTGTATCCCCCCAGCCACGCACCAGTGATGGCCATGAGCTGGCCTGGGTGCCACCCTGCTGTGAACATGGTTCCATCTCCTCCTCCAGCTCCTCCTCCTCCTCATCCTCCTCATCCTCCAGAACTGTGCCCCTGCTGGACAATTGCGTCCCTGGCGTTTGCGTGTGCAGGAACCCACCCTCGGAGCCCCTTGCGAATGACTGCCCTGAAAGCCTTGGAAATGTTACCTCTTCATCCTCCTCCTCCTCCTCATCCTGTGCCACATCCTCTTCCATCATCGCCCGAATTGTTTTTTCAAGGAGGCATAGAAGTGGGATAGTTAAGCTGAGAACGGCGTCATTGCCACTGGCCATGTTGGTGGAGTACTCAAAACAGCGCAACAAGGCACACAGGTCTCGCATGGAGGCCCAGTTATTGGTGGTGAAGTGGTGCTGTTCCGCAGAGCGACTCACGCGTGCGTGCTGCAGCTGAAACTCCACTATGGCCTGCTGCTGCTCGCACAGTCTTTCCAGCATGTGCAAGGTGGAGTTCCACCTTGTGGGCACGTCACATATGAGGCGGTGAGCGGGAAGGCCGAAGTTACGCTGCAGCGCTGCCAGGCGAGCAGCAGCAGGGTGAGAACGCCGAAAGTGCGCACAAACGGCCCGCACTTTCTGCAGCAGCTCTGACATATCGGGGTAGTTTTTAAGGAACCTCTGCACCACCAAATTCAGCACATGCGCCAGGCAAGGGATGTGCGTCAAACCGGCTAGGCCCAGAGCTGCTATGAGATTTCGCCCGTTATCGCACACCACCAGGCCGGGCTTGAGGCTCGCTGGCAGCAACCACTCATTTGTCTGCTGTTCCATGCTCCTCCACAACTCCTGCGCGGTGTGTGGTTTGTCCCCCAAACAGGCAAGTTGTAAAACTGCCTGCTGTCGTTTACCCCTGGCCGTGCTGAAGTTGGTGGTGAAGGTGTTACGCTGTCCGGATGAGGAGGCGGTAGAGGATGAGGAAGCGGAGTAGGAGGAGTTAGGAACAGGAGGCAAACTGAAGCGCCCTGCAATCCTCGGTGGTGGAAGGACATGCGCCAAATTGCTATCCGCCTCAGGCCCATCCGCCACTGCATTTACCCAGTGTGCCGTTAGGGAGATATAACGCCCCTGACCGTGCTTACTGGTCCACGTATCCGTAGTTAGGTGGACCTTGGCACAGATGGCGTTGCGCAGTGCACACCTGATTTTTTCCCCCACTTGGTTGTGCAGGGAAGGGATGGCTTGCCTGGAAAAGTAGTGGCGGCTGGGCACGACGTACTGTGGGACAGCCACCGACATAAGGTTTTTAAAACTGTGCGTCTCCACCAGACGGAATGACAGCATTTCAAAGGCCAATAATTTTGAAATGCTGGCATTCAGGGCCAGGGATCGCGGGTGGGTAGGGGGGTACTTCCTCTTCCTCTCAAGTGTTTGGGAGATGGAAAGCTGAACGCTTCCACGGGACATTGTGGAGATGGTTGTTGGTGACCCAGGTGGTGGTGTTGCTGACAGATCGTCTGTTTGCGGGGTGGCAGGTGCCGGTATCACTACAGATGTGGCTGGAGCGGCCGAGACTGCAGCAGAAGAGGAAGCAGGATGAGCCAGAGACGTTTCTTGGTTTTGAAGGTGTGTACTCCACTGCAGCTCGTGCTTTGCACTTAGATGCCTGATCATGCAGGTTGTGCTCAGGTTGAGAAGGTTCATGCCTCGCTTCAAGCTCTGATTGCACAGGGTGCAAACCACTCGTGTCCTGTCATCAGCACATTTTCTAAAGAACTTCCACGCTAGAGAACTCCTTTGAGCTGACTTTGGTGCGCTCGTTCCCTTGCTGCGTTGGGCAGTAGCGGGCGTAGTGTCTAGGGCACGGCCGCTCCGCTTCTGCACCCTGCTCCCTCTTCTGCTGTGCTGGTGGCTCTGTGCGACCACCGCCTCTTCCTCCAAACTACTCAGTTCACCTGCATGACGTTCATTCCATGTGGGGTCGAGGACCTCATCGTCCTCCACATCATCTTCCACCCAGTCTTCACCCCTGCCCTCCTTGTCGGTCTCCACAATGCTGAACGCCGCAGCAGTTGGCACCTGCGTTTCGTCATCATCGGAGACGTGCTGCGATGATCCTTGCATGTACTCATCTTGAGGAATAAGTGGTTGGGCATCGCTGCACTCAATCTCTTCCACTTCTGGGGCAGGGCTAGGTGGATGGCCCTGGGAAACCCTGCTGACAGAGTCCTCAAAAAGAATAAGAGACTGCTGTATGGCTTGGGGCTCAGACTGCTGGCCTGATTTGCAAGGGGGTGAGGTGAAAGACGGTTGGACATTGGCTGCAGGTGCCAACTCTGACCTTTCTGCAGTAGACTGGGTGGGAGACAATGTGAAGGAACTGGAGGCACTGTCAGCAGCAAACCAATCTACTATCGCCTCAACTTGTTCTGGCCTCATCACTTCTAGGGGCGTTTGATGCCCTACCAAATACTGATGCAGGTTCTGTCGCCTACTCACACTTGAGGAAGGTGTTTCACTTGTGCGTGTAGCTGGCACAGATCGACCATGTCCTCTCCTTGCAACAGGAGCTCTACCAGCAGCACCACGACCCAGGCCACGGCCCTTATTTGACGGTCTCCTCATATTTCTGTAATTTAAGATCTTGCCCTAGAAAGGTTTTTATTGAATAGCGGAATAGAAAATATGATCCAAAAAAAGTGTATGTATATCACACGTACACAACCACACTAGGCCCCAATTACTATTGTTTGTACCCCTAAAAGGCTAGATGAGGAGTAGGGGGAGTATGGAACAGGCAGCACCCTCAAACCTTCAGAAGTATGAGATGAACCCCAACAACTTGGAAAGGTGGATCTCTCTCACACGTACCGACACAGACTATCCCGCAATTCAATTGATCCTCAAAGGTTTTTATTGAATAGCGGAATAGGAAATATGATCAAAAAAAGTGTATGTATCTCGCACGTACACAACCACACTAGGCCCCAATTACTATTGTTTGTACCCCTAAAAGGCTAGATGAGGAGTAGGGGGGGTATGGAACAGGCAGCACCCTCAAACCTTCAGAAGTATGAGATGAACCCCAACAACTTGGAAAGGTGGATCTCTCTCACACGTACCGACACAGACTATCCCGCAATTCAATTGATCCCCAAAGGTTTTTATTGAATAGCGGAATAGGAAATATGATCAAAAAAAGTGTATGTATCTCACACGTACAGAAACACACTAGGCCCCAATTACTATTGTTTGTACACCTAAAAGGATGGATGAGGAGGAGGAGGAGTATGGAACAGGCAGCACCCTCAAAGCTTCAGAAGTATGAGATGAACCCCAAAAACTTGGAAAGGTGGATCTCACACGTACCGACACAGACTATTCCGCAATTTAATTGATCCCCAAAGGTTTTTATTGAATAGCGGAATAGGAAATATGATCAAAAAATGTGTATGTATCTCACACGTACAGAAGCACACTAGGCCCCAATTACTATTGTTTGTACACCTAAAAGGATGGATGAGGAGGAGGAGGAGTATGGAACAGGCAGCACCCTCAAAGCTTCAGAAGTATGAGATGAACCCCAAAAACTTGGAAAGGTGGATCTCACACGTACCGACACAGACTATCCCGCAATTTAATTGATCCCCAAAGGTTTTTATTGAATAGCGGAATAGGAAATATGATCAAAAAATGTGTATGTATCTCACACGTACAGAAGCACACTAGGCCCCAATTACTATTGTTTGTACACCTAAAAGGATGGATGAGGAGGAGGAGGAGTATGGAACAGGCAGCACCCTCAAAGCTTCAGAAGTATGAGATGAACCCCAAAAACTTGGAAAGGTGGATCTCACACGTACCGACACAGACTATCCCGCAATTTAATTGATCCCCAAAGGTTTTTATTGAATAGCGGAATAGGAAATATGATCAAAAAATGTGTATGTATCTCACACGTACAGAAGCACACTAGGCCCCAATTACTATTGTTTGTACACCTAAAAGGATGGATGAGGAGGAGGAGGAGTATGGAACAGGCAGCACCCTCAAAGCTTCAGAAGTATGAGATGAACCCCAAAAACTTGGAAAGGTGGATCTCACACGTACCGACACAGACTATCCCGCAATTTAATTGATCCCCAAAGGTTTTTATTGAATAGCGGAATAGGAAATATGATCAAAAAAAGTGTATGTATCTCGCACGTACAGAAACACACTAGGCCCCAATTACTATTGTTTGTACACCTAAAAGGATGGATGAGGAGGAGGAGGAGTATGGAACAGGCAGCACCCTCAAAGCTTCAGAAGTATGAGATGAACCCCAAAAACTTGGAAAGGTGGATCTCACACGTACCGACACAGACTATCCCGCAATTTAATTGATCCCCAAAGGTTTTTATTGAATAGCGGAATAGGAAATATGATCAAAAAATGTGTATGTATCTCACACGTACAGAAGCACACTAGGCCCCAATTACTATTGTTTGTACACCTAAAAGGATGGATGAGGAGGAGGAGGAGTATGGAACAGGCAGCACCCTCAAAGCTTCAGAAGTATGAGATGAACCCCAAAAACTTGGAAAGGTGGATCTCACACGTACCGACACAGACTATCCCGCAATTTAATTGATCCCCAAAGGTTTTTATTGAATAGCGGAATAGGAAATATGATCAAAAAAAGTGTATGTATCTCGCACGTACACAACCACACTAGGCCCCAATTACTATTGTTTGTACCCCTAAAAGGCTAGATGAGGAGTAGGGGGGGTATGGAACAGGCAGCACCCTCAAACCTTCAGAAGTATGAGATGAACCCCAACAACTTGGAAAGGTGGATCTCTCTCACACGTACCGACACAGACTATCCCGCAATTCAATTGATCCTCAAAGGTTTTTATTGAATAGCGGAATAGGAAATATGATCAAAAAAAGTGTATGTATCTCGCACGTACACAACCACACTAGGCCCCAATTACTATTGTTTGTACCCCTAAAAGGCTAGATGAGGAGTAGGGGGGGTATGGAACAGGCAGCACCCTCAAACCTTCAGAAGTATGAGATGAACCCCAACAACTTGGAAAGGTGGATCTCTCTCACACGTACCAACACAGACTATCCCCCAATTTAACTGATCCCCAGAGGTTTTTGATTAAATAGCGGAATAGAAAATATGATCCCAAAAAAGTGTATGTATATCACACGTACACAACCACACTAGGCCCCAATTACTATTGTTTGTACCCCTAAAAGGCTAGGAGTAGGGGGAGTATGGAACAGGCAGCACCCTCAAACCTTCAGAAGTATGAGATGAACCCCAACAACTTGGAAAGGTGGATCTCTCTCACACGTACCAACACAGACTATCCCCCAATTTAACTGATCCCCAAAGGTTTTTGATTAAATAGCGGAATAGAAAATATGATCCCAAAAAAGTGTATGTATATCACACGTACACAACCACACTAGGCCCCAATTACTATTGTTTGTACCCCTAAAAGGCTAGGAGTAGGGGGAGTATGGAACAGGCAGCACCCTCAAACCTTCAGAAGTATGAGATGAACCCCAACAACTTGGAAAGGTGGATCTCTCTCACACGTACCAACACAGACTATCCCCCAATTTAACTGATCCCCAGAGGTTTTTGATTAAATAGCGGAATAGAAAATATGATCCCAAAAAAGTGTATGTATATCACACGTACACAACCACACTAGGCCCCAATTACTATTGTTTGTACCCCTAAAAGGCTAGGAGTAGGGGGAGTATGGAACAGGCAGCACCCTCAAACCTTCAGAAGTATGAGATGAACCCCAACAACTTGGAAAGGTGGATCTCTCTCACACGTACCAACACAGACTATCCCCCAATTTAACTGATCCCCAGAGGTTTTTGATTAAATAGCGGAATAGAAAATATGATCCCAAAAAAGTGTATGTATATCACACGTACACAACCACACTAGGCCCCAATTACTATTGTTTGTACCCCTAAAAGGCTAGGAGTAGGGGGGAGTATGGAACAGGCAGCACCCTCAAACCTTCAGAAGTATGAGATGAACCCCAACAACTTGGAAAGGTGGATCTCTCTCACACGTACCAACACAGACTATCCCCCAATTTAACTGATCCCCAGAGGTTTTTGATTAAATAGCGGAATAGAAAATATGATCCCAAAAAAGTGTATGTATATCACACGTACACAACCACACTAGGCCCCAATTACTATTGTTTGTACCCCTAAAAGGCTAGGAGTAGGGGGGAGTATGGAACAGGCAGCACCCTCAAACCTTCAGAAGTATGAGATGAACCCCAACAACTTGGAAAGGTGGATCTCTCTCACACGTACCAACACAGACTATCCCCCAATTTAACTGATCCCCAGAGGTTTTTGATTAAATAGCGGAATAGAAAATATGATCCCAAAAAAGTGTATGTATATCACACGTACACAACCACACTAGGCCCCAATTACTATTGTTTGTACCCCTAAAAGGCTAGGAGTAGGGGGAGTATGGAACAGGCAGCACCCTCAAACCTTCAGAAGTATGAGATGAACCCCAACAACTTGGAAAGGTGGATCTCTCTCACACGTACCAACACAGACTATCCCCCAATTTAACTGATCCCCAGAGGTTTTTGATTAAATAGCGGAATAGAAAATATGATCCCAAAAAAGTGTATGTATATCACACGTACACAACCACACTAGGCCCCAATTACTATTGTTTGTACCCCTAAAAGGCTAGGAGTAGGGGGGAGTATGGAACAGGCAGCACCCTCAAACCTTCAGAAGTATGAGATGAACCCCAACAACTTGGAAAGGTGGATCTCTCTCACACGTACCAACACAGACTATCCCCCAATTTAACTGATCCCCAAAGGTTTTTGATTAAATAGCGGAATAGAAAATATGATCCCAAAAAAGTGTATGTATATCACACGTACACAACCACACTAGGCCCCAATTACTATTGTTTGTACCCCTAAAAGGCTAGATGAGGAGTAGGGGGAGTATGGAACAGGCAGCACCCTCAAACCTTCAGTATGAGATTGTGTTCACTGTACCCCACAAAGATTGAGTTCACTGCACCCCACAATGATTGTGTTCACTGCACCCCACAAAGATTGTGTTCACTGCACCTCACAAAGATTGTGTTCACTGTACCCCCCAAAGATTGTGTTCACTGCACCCCACAAAGATTCTGTTCACTGTACCCCACAAAGATTGTGTTCACTGCACCCCAAAAAGATTGTGTTCACTGCACCCCAAAAAGGATGTTGTTCACTGCACCCCAAAAAGGATTTTGTTCACTGCACCCCAAAAAGGATGTTGTTCACTCCACCCCAAAAAGATTGTGTTCACTGCACCCCACAAAGATTGTGTTCACTGCACCCCAAAAAGATTGTGTTCACTGCACCCCAAAAATGATTTTGTTCACTGCACCCCAAAAAGGATTTTGTTCACTGCACCCCAAAAAGGATGTTGTTCACTCCACCCCAAAAAGATTGTGTTCACTGCACCCCAAAAAGATTGTGTTCACTGCACCCCACAAAGGATTTTGTTCACTGCACCCCAAAAAGATTGTGTTCACTGCACCCCAAAAAGGATGTTGTTCACTGCACCCCAAAAAGGATTTTGTTCACTGCACCCCAAAAAGATTGTGTTCACTGCACCCCACAAAGGATTTTGTTCACTGCACCCCACAAAGATTGTGTTCACTGCACACCAAAAAGGATTGTGTTCACTGCACCCCAAAAAGATTTTGTTCACTGCACCCCAAAAAGATTGTGTTCACTGCAGCCCAAAAAGATTGTGTTCACTGCAGCCCAAAAAGATTGTGTTCACTGCAGCCCAAAAAGATTGTGTTCACTGCAGCCCAAAAAGATTGTGTTCACTGCAGCCCAAAAAGATTGTGTTCACTGCAGCTCACACACAGAAAAATGGATGTGGATCACTGACACCTGCCTATCTCCAATCCCACACCACACAGCAATATCGATTGTAGTTTGTAGAACACAGTTTCCCTAAAATTCAGCAGACTCTGTCCCTAACAGGATTGAGAAGAGATCGTAGATCAGGATTGAGTGCAGATTCACCCCACCCCCCACACAGCAATATCGATTGTAGTTTGTAGAACACAGTTTCCCTAAAATTCAGCAGACTCTGTCCCTAACAGGATTGAGAAGAGATCGTAGATCAGGATTGAGTGCAGATTCACCCCACCCCCCACACAGCAATATCGATTGTAGTTTGTAGAACACAGTTTCCCTAAAATTCAGCAGACTCTGTCCCTAACAGGATTGAGAAGAGATCGTAGATCAGGATTGAGTGCAGATTCACCCCACCCCCCACACAGCAATATCGATTGTAGTTTGTAGAAGACACTGACCCTATATAATTCAGCAGACTCTATCCCTAAAATGCCTACAACTCGCCCTGCCTAAACACTCCGACCTGTCCCTCAATTCTATCCGGACACAAATGGTTTTTTCCTGCCTATCTTTCCCTAATCAGCAGCCAGCACGTTGATGTGTGCTCTGTCCCTGAATCTAAGCAGCATAATGACGCCGCTGCGGCTGCCTCGAACTTATAAAGACTTGGTCACATGCTTCAGACGGCCAATCACAGCTACTGAGACATTTGCAGGCATGGCTGGGATGGCTTAAGGCACACCAGTTAAACGATTGTTGATTGGCTGTTGAAAGCCCGCCATGAAAAGAGCGCCAAAGCATGCAAAACCCGGAAATAAAACGACCGAACACGGATTTTTACCCGAACATACAGTAAAGTGTCCGTGTCCGTGTTCGGGTACAAAAAATCCAATTATTCGGTACGAACACGAATAATACAGTCCGTGTTCGCTCAACACTAGTTGTCAGTAGATCAGGACTGATCAATTTTCAGATATACACCTCCACCCAAAACCTGCTTATCCATGTCTTTATGGATCTTACTTTGTGCACTGGTGCGCAGTCATGTTGGAACAGGAAGCGGCCATCCTTAAACTGTTCCCACAAAGTTGGGAGCATGAAATCGTCCAAAATGTCTTGGCATGTTAAGGCCTTAAGAATTCCCTTCACTGGAACTAAGGAGCCAAGCCCAACTCCTGAAAACCAACCCCCCACCATAATCCCCCTTCCACCAAATGCTTTGGACCACTGCACAAAGCAAGGTCCATAATGAAATGGATGAGTGGGTTTAGGGTGGAGGGACTTGACTGGCCTGACCTCAACCCTCTAGAACACCTTTGGGATGAATTAGAGCGGAGACTGCGAGCCAGGCCTTCTTGTCCAACATCAGTGCTTGACCTCACAAATGTGCTTCTGGAAGAATGGTCAAACATTCCTATAGACACACTCCTGAAGCTGTTATAGCTGCAAAGTGTGGGCCAACTCAATATTGAACCCTATGGATTAAGACTGGGATGCCTTTAAAGTACCAAAAAAGGAAAGACCCTTGAGAGGTTCATCACAGGAATCGAATTGGCTAAACAGACTATTTTATTGAAAAATCGAAAAAAAGTAACGGTATTCAAAATATGTAGTAAATATTACCTTCACCAACAAAATTAAAACCTGACAACGTTGTCATATTGGACAGGCAGCTGCATCAAACACTCCTCCACTCATACACCAATAAATCATTGTTGTTTGCATGAAACAGTGAACCCAGCACAACCCAGAAGGTCCGTTGTTCTGTTCACTAATGGAAAAGTTATGTATTGGGCCTTTAAAGCAGAGTTCCGGCCTCAAATACCTTTTTTAACTAAAAATACCCCTATAATACTAATCCATCGCCCTTTACTGAACCGCTATTCTACTACTTACAAGGTGTACAGTATTGGTTTTTAGTCAAAATCTTACTTTTAAAAACGCTGTCTGGGCGCCGCCATCCTGGATGTGGTAATCTTAAGCCGCAGTGTAATCTGCTGTGTCCTTCTTCCTGATTCCAGGGAGTGCTCTGGGAGTTCTTCCTGATTCCAGCCTCCTGGGAATGATGACAAACAGCTCCCAGGATGCAATGCAAAGGAGGAAGTGATGTCGGTGGCCGTGGCCACAGAGGGGGGAGAAGGAGGAAGTACAATCAAAAATGCCCTAAAAATAAGGTAAGGGACCCCCGAAAAAAATTGAAAATGCCCAATTGTTGATCAGCACAGCGAGCACTCCAGGAATCACTAAAGTTGCAAAATAGGCCGGAACTCCAATTTAAGGAGAAAACTATGGACTAAGACTGGGATGCCATTGAAGTTCATGTGTGTGTAAAGGCAGGCGTCCCAATACTTTTGACAATAACTGTATATACCATAGTTTGTGGACTAAATAATAAACATTTTATTTATAAATAATAAAAATAATATTTTCACTAAAGAAGTGTAGCAAAAAGTTATGAAGAAAGATTATTTATTTGCAAAATTTTATAACCGAAACAAAGAATAACGCATTTTTTTCCCCAAATTTCAGTCTTTTTTTAGTTTATTCAGCAAAAAATTAAAAATCCAGTGGTGATTTAATACCACCAAAACAAAGCTCTATTTGTGTGGAAAAAAATGATAAAAATGTCATATGGGTACAGTGTTGCATCAGTGTACAATTGTCATTCAAAGTGCGACAGTGCTGAAAGCTTAAAACTGGCCTGGACAGGAGGGGGGTGAAAATGCCCGATATTGAAGTGGTTAAAGCATCCTGATTATGCCAGCCTTTATCGGCCTTTGGAGATTATTTATGATAGTTATCAGGGTCACTAGCATTATTGACGTATCTAATTGCATCAAACATCACATTGTGGATCTGCTTTCCATACATCCTAGTCCAAACCACCTTCCCTCCCCTAGAGAAACTTCAATACTTACCATTGTAATCCTAAGCATAAATTAGTATGAAATTATTATTTTTTTTTATATTAGTACTAAATCAGGAATAACATATACAGCACCTCAGTGGAAGTACCAGTTCAAACAGTGCTACATGAAACACATGCTGAGGACAAGTAAGATTTCTGTCCGCAAAGAAGCATCATCGTTACAGGTCTTGAAATTTGATTGATTGCTCTCAAACTGCTACATAGTTTTAGCTGATTAACCACATACATATTTTTGCCAATATGTCTGGCTACTTTTTTCATTCTTTGTACTTAGTGCTTTGCTGGCTGGATAACAAAAACAGATTTAAAGAAGTGGAATCAGATCTGGCAGTAAAGGATTTAGTCCCAAATACATAGGAGATCTTACAATTTCATTTGACATTAAAGAAAATGTTTTTCCGTGGACAAAATGCCTGACTTGTATTTGAAATGACACATATGCTGCCAAAGTGTTTATTTTTTTTTCACTCTCTTATAAAGCCTCTTTATGTTGTGAACCTCAAGATTTGGCTTTCTGTTGTCCTTCATTCCCCCACCCACTCATTCGTAATATTTTATCTAAAAATAACATACTGAATTTCTAATTTCTCCGACAAGTTATGCAATCTTTAATAATGTGAAGCATTTTGACATTTGCTTTGGCATCAGTTGGGTTAACAGTAACCTTGGTTACTGAGAAAATTAAAATCCATTTCCTAAAAAAAAAAAAAAGAAGAAAATCAGCCCTTTAAATTCTTTTCCTATAAAAGAACCTATTGTCCCCCCTATTTGGCTTTGTGGTTTTTAACGAGTTGTTTATATATCTGAATAGTCTGAAAAGACAGCTGTATTTTATGCATCTCTTTATGTAAGCTTTTTTCATTTCCTTTATAAATTACTTTTCCATATTTTTTTGTAATTAGGTTTTCATGGAAAAAAAAAAAACTATGAACCATTATTATTGGGCCACCAACAGCAACTATTTCTCTAATTCTGTCATGTGTACTGTACAAGAACATGCAGTGGGTGTAGAAAATAATTGCCCCCCCCCCTCTCCTCTTTAAAATAATTCAATATTTTTGCTTTTCAGCCTGAAATGAAGACAGACAAAGTTTTTTTTTTTTTCCAGCTGTATTTACTGAGTGCAACTTATAACATCCAAGTGAAAGATATAACACCAAAATTTCAGAACAAAAAATCAAAAACAGAATTACTGAGTTGGAAAAAGGATGGTGCAGCTAATTACCTTCTCAAGGGCAAACAAAGCCATTTTACTTTGAACTGTGATCAGCTGTGGTCATTTTGATTAGCTCAGCATGAAAAGAGCTTTCCTGGAGCATTTCAGTCCCTGGTAGCGCAACTGAAGCAAACAATCAACTATGGGTGGCAAAGCACGGTTAAAAGATCTCCAGGATAAAGTTGTGAACAGTCACAAGTCAGAAGGATATAAAACAATTCAAAGGCTTTATCAATGCCTAGAAGCACAGTGAAGTCTATTATTAAAAATTGGAAGGTATTTGATACAACACAGATCCTCCATGGATTAGGACGTCGCTCCAAACTGGATGAAAGAGCCAGGAGGAAACTGGTCAGAGAGGCTACCAAGAGGCCTACAGCAACTCTGAAGCAGTTGCAGGAATTTATGACAAAGCATGGTCATTGTGTGCATGTGACAATAATATCACAAATTCTCCTCAAATGTGGTTGCAAGAAAAAAGCCACTCCTCAAAAAAAGGCCACATGCAGTCACGATGGATCTTTGCCAAAAAGCACCATGAAGATTTTGAGGACACATGGAAAAAGGTGTTATGGTCAGACGAGACTAAAATTTAATTATTTGGCTTCAACACCAAACGATATGTCGGGGCGGAAATCCAATACAGCTCACCATCCAGATAACATCATTCCTACAGAAAAGCATTGATGTACGTAGTAATATTGTGTTATGGGAGAGTTTCTCTGCAGCAGTGACTGGAGCACTTGTCAGGATAGAAGGAAAAATGGATGGGGCAAAATACCATCAAATTCTTGAGAAAAATCTGCTGCCCTATGCCAGAAAGTTGTCAATGAGAAGAAGGTTTACCTTCCAACATGACAATGACTCAAAGCACACAGCAAAAATTACCACACAGTGGTTGAAGGAGAAAAAGGTGAATATCCTTGCATGGCCTAGTCAGAGCTCAAATTTAAAAACCCCAGTGAAAATCTGTGGAATGACTTGAAGACTGCAGTCAACAAACGCCCACTGTCAAGTTTAACGGAACTTAAACAGTTCTGCAAAGAAGAGAGGGCCAAGTATTGCAAAGTCTAGATGTGTAAAGTTAGTAGAGACATATCCCAACAGACTAAAGGCTGTAATAAAAACATTAGGTGGTTCAACAACAATACTGACACAAGGGGTGATCCTTTTTCCAACTCAGTGATTCTGTTTTTGGATTTTTTTTTTTTTTTTTTCTGACATGTTGGTGTTATACCTTTCACTTGGATGTTTTTAGTTGCACTGAGTAAATACAGCTGGATAAAACAAAAAAAGTGTGTCTGTCTTCATTTTAGGCTGCAAAGCAGAATGCAAAATGTACAGGTCCCTCAATTACTTTAAAGGGGGGTAATTTTTTTTCTATATGCACTGTATATGTAAAGGAATATTTTAATATACACAGAACAAAATTATAAATGCAACACTTTTGTTTTTGCCCCGATTTTTCATAAGCTGAACTCAAAGATCTAAGACTTTTTCTATGTACACAAAAGGCCTATTTCTCTCCAATATTGTTCACAAATCTGTCTAAGTCTTTGTTAGTGAGCACTTCTCCTATGCCGAGATAATCCATCCACCTCACAGGTGTGGCATATCAAGATGCTGATTAGACAGCATGATTATTGCACAGGTGTGCCTTAGGCTGGTCACAATAAACTCCACTCTAAAATGTGCAGTTTTATCACACAGCACAATGCCACAGATGTTGCAAGTTTTGAGGGAGTGTGCAATTGGCATGCTGAATGCAGGAATGTCCACCAGAGCTGTTGCCGTGAATTGAATGTTCATTTCTCTACCATAAGCCGTCTCCAAAGGCGTTTCAGAGAATTTGACAGTACAACCAACCGGCCTCACAACCGCAGACTACGTGTAACCACACCAGCCCAGGACCTCCACATCCAGCATCTTCACCTTCAAGATCGTCTGAAACCAGCCACCCGGACAGCTGCTGCAACAATCGGTTTGCATAACCAAAGAATTTCTGCACAAACTGTCAGAAACTGTCTCAAGGAAGCTCATCTGCATGCTTGTCATCCTCATCAGAGTCTCAACCTGACTGCAGTTTGTCATCGTAACCAACTTGAGTGGGCAAATGCTCACATTCAATGGCATTTGGCACTTTGGAGAGTAGTTCTCTTCACAGATTAATCCCGGTTTTCTAAGATCTTTGAGTTCAGCTCATGAAAAATGAGGGCAAAAACCAGTTTTGCACTTTTGATTTTGTTTAGTATAGGAACTGTCAGTTATACTGAATACTAGGATGCTAGTGGTAAGCATCCTAGCAACCAATTAAGTAATGAAAAAATACATCAATAAACTTGACCATGCAACTTCCCCATCCCATTTAATTTCGACATGTCTGTACTCCAACTTTGAGTTGGCCAATATTACCTCCTGTTTGTTATCTATGGACTAGAGGTAATTCTTTTTGAATATGTCATAGCCATAAAAACACATTGTAAAAGTTATGCAAATATTAAAGTGATGGATATATTAAAGGGGCCGTATTACCAGAAAAGTTCTCTTTTACTGCGGTGTCTCATTGGTTTTTATTTTTTAAGCTGAACTCTAGGCAAATCTAACAGGTACAAATGAAAGCGGCCTTGTGATCATTAATACATTGTGAAATGTACTTGTTAAATTATAGCAGTGTAAGTACATGGTTTGGACCTGGTAATAGTCTCTTGCAGTAACAGTTCAGCAGACCTCGAGTGTGGGTGGAAGGAGCAGCAGAAGGAGCTAATCAATTCATGTTCACAAGGAGCATGCTGATAGGAGGTAAAACAAAGTGACAAAGAGATAAGTTCATTGGTGAGCTGCTATTCCTTTCACTTCCACTCACAGGCTGGGGTGAGTCAGGGACAGTCTGGGCCCAGAGCTAGTGAGTTGAATGATGCTATCCATCAGACTAAGGGCATCTAGGGGCAGAAAAGAAGTACTGCAGGGGAAGCTCTGGATTAAACGTGAAATTGCAACAAAAGCTGCTTTTTATTTTATCTTTTAATTGGCTATTTATTTTATCTTATTGTTTTTGACTGTAGTTTTGTCTTAAATTGGTGGTGATTCAGCCCTGTGTGCAGTTTCTTTACCCTTCCCCAGTATAGATCCCTCTGGGTGGTCATTTTGTGCACACTATCATGTATACAGCATTTGATGATCCACAAGAGAGGTTGTCTTCTTAGGGAGTTGGGTAATTGTATTTGATCTGAACACAATTTGTGTGGGCACATTTGTCTTTTTTTGTTTTGTACATAGAAATGTGTTGGTAATGTTAGTCTTGTCAAAACCCCTAATGGCCATTTTCTTTTACAATTCGCAAGGCTGTCTGTGGGAAAGTAAAAACAGAGGGAGAAGAAGAGAAAGTGCCATCTAAGTGCAGCATTTGAATATAACTTTAAAAAGCAATGGTCATAAAAACTCACAGGATCTGTACAAGTAAAAGCTCATCAAGAGTCAACACCCTAGCGAACATCCGTCCTGCGGGAACCGCTGTGCCAGACAGTATAACTTTCAGACCAGGCAGAGAGAGCCAAGGATGCTGGTATTCCAGGGCCACCTCATGCCGATATGGAGTGGATCTGGAATGCACTCACAAGCAGATGTTTCAGATGGAAGGGATGACTCGGTGTGTTACAGGCTAGGCTTTTGGAGCTGACTGCTTCTTCTATGGGAGGACTGTCCTTCTACTGAATGTTCACTATAATATTGACTCTTGATGAGCTTTTACTTGTACCGATCATGTTAATTTTTTTTGACTGTTGCTTAATAAAGTTGTATTCAAATGTTACACTTAGATGGCACTTTCTCTTCTTCTCCCTCTGTTTCTGCTGGCTTATTCTACTGAAGGCTGCCACTAGTGTTTGCATACAGTTTATCAACTTTTTATGAGACTATAACAGATATCTTATGGAATTTATCAACCCTCCTTTATACGCCCATATTGCCTACTGCTTGTGGGAAATTAGAAGATTATCTGGACACACTTACTTTAGTTGACTGTCTTTATTAGGTACAAGTTGCAAGTCCTGGACTATTTTTTAGGACATTTTTGTGGGACTTATAGGAAGGGAGTCTGATGTTATATTTTAGGAAATGTGTATTTGAGTTGCTTACTTCCCTTCTAAAAAAAAAAAAAAAAAAATTTCAAGCTGATCTTGAAGCATCAAGTCCCCATCACCGTCTACCCAAAAAAAAAAACCTTTAAATTCCTATTTACTTACCTAAATTTGTGGGTGCGTGATGCATCAGGTCCAGTTTACGTTCCCAAACAGCTGCTTTGGTGACATGTACTATTCCTATTCGTTGTCTAGCTGTGGGGTCCTTTAAGGTTTTGAAAGCTGTAGTGAATAGAGATTGTCACAACAAAAGGAACCAGTTGGTGTAGGCACAGGTTGCAATGCTGGATGACTGCAAGAGGCGCCAATGAAGAATATGTGAGAACAGACTTAGGTGAGTGAAAAAAGGGTTTCAAACTCTTAAGCAAATATGAAATAATAAATGGGCTGGAGGGAAGGGGTTTAACTTTGCCCAAATATAGATTTTAAATTGAGGAAAGTGTAGGTATAAATACTTTAAGGGATTAGGGCATAGTTTTCCTTCTACAAAGTAAATAGGGAAAAAAGGTTGTGTATTTAAAATATATTTATTGGCAATGTTCAAAATTGTCTTCATAACTAGGACCTTTTGTTTTTTTCTTGCTGCAAAGAAAGGATCTGTCTGGATGTAGGGGTTAGTTATTTTCTTAGACACATACACAGGTACCACAGTGAAAACATATTCATCCTAGTAGGTCTGTATTCACACAAGGATTATGACTCTCCAAAGTGTGCTGGAAAGGACTAATCATCTAGTGGCCATTATGCATGAAAACTGAAAGGAAATTGCACCTCCTTCCTGATTTATGTTACAAACAGAGCAAATCGCTTATTATTCATATGAAAGGGATTTATGATTGAAGTCCTCAGAGAACACTAGATCTGTACATTTAAATAAGGGTTACTTATTGAGTGCTGTACTTGGAAGGATGCTAGTAAGACTGTGCATTTGAAAAGCCTATTTATAGTATAAGTTATGGCCAATTATCCTCATTGTGTTTGGCCACAGAAAGAAGTGTCACAGACTATTTGGATTTAATCCAAATGTTTGAGCCACCATCACATTTGTTTTTCATAAAAACGAGAGCATATGATGTTAACCTCTTGCCCAAAACTTGTAAAAACATGGTCTACAAACCATGAATATAATAAATGATTTAAAAAACTTTAGAATCTGATTGCCACATTTAAAGATCCACCAGCCTATAAATGAGAAGCACCATGGTAAATTAACTTTATATTGGGACTGTACTGGTAAAATAGTCAACAATACAATAAAGTTGTAAAAAAAACCCATGTATTTGTGTATGTTTTTGAGCTTCCTAGTGCTGATGACACCTGAATGCAGAAACACTACAATTAGATTTAAAGGGCACAAAAACTGTTTCAAAATGTGTATTTTATTAAAGATTAGTTGGCTTTTCCAGTTTTCCAGTGTCACATGATTACATCAGTTCTAAAATATATAGTTACAAAATTTCTTGAATTTGGATTACAAACAACAGATATCACTTTGATAAAATAAATAATAAAATGTTGTAATAAATTCTAATACACAATATTCACTATATGGGCTTATGCTGCTGTGCAGGCAGCCTATGTTGTTGGCAATCATTCATGCTGTAGGAGCCACAGCGTCCGCATAAGAGAGGCCTTAGAAGTGCATATAGGAATAATTATTGGAAGCATCTACCAAAAAATGACATAAGTTATCAGTTATTATCAACGTCAATATATAACATGTAGCATAATTTGTAGCACTTCCAACTCACCACTATCCATCCATGCGGTGACACAAATTTTAGGATTGGAAGCGAAATGTGCACCTAGAAAAGCAAATAGAGATATCCTGAGGTTTGCATTTATGTACCCAAGTATATTAGAAATCTAATTTTAAAAAATGTATTTCTTGAGAAATCCTACCCAATCCATCCCAGATCATGTAAGGGTTAACAGAGGGGCGTCAAGTGGACTGATAAATAAATTGACATTTAAAGTGCTATTAAAAGGCTTGTTTTTGGTTTTGCTTTTTTTTTGTTTTTGTTACTATGGGGGCACCTCAGCAAGCTCGCTCCTGAGTCACTGCTCTGCCTGTCCATTCATACCCAGTGTCACGGCTCTGCCTCCCCCTCTCTCTCATTATTGGCTAACTGACTTGTATTGACTCAGCCAATTAGGTGGGAGAGTCCCCGGAGAGCCGCTGCTCTTGTGCACATCGCTGGATTGCGATAGGGTTAAGGTAAGTACTGGAGGGCTGCTGCACACAGAAGGGTTTTTTACCTTCATGCATAATGAAGGTAAAAACCATTGAACCTTCAGAACCATTTTAATCCACTGTACAGTGAAAAGCATTATAAAGATTACCCTCCTCCAGTCCTCTGCATGAATAGTGCTCTTTTTTTTTCTTTATTTACCTTTTTTTTTTCTTTTAATAAAAAAGACTGATGTGCATTGTCCTCCCTTTGCCTTCTTGAATATACATTTCACATATCCCAGGGGGCAAAGCCTTTTATTCAATAAAGGAGGAGGGGATGAGCCCAGCAGCGCATCATTAGGAGGCGTGCCAGCTGAACCCAGAACAGCCGGCAGCCTCTAAATTACGTCACATCAAAACATGGGGGCATGAGACAGAGTGCTTCCAGAAGAGAAGAGGGTCTCAGCCCAGTAGGAGTTAAGAGAAAATGGGTTGAAAATCAATCGAGTGAACCATATTGCATTGGCAAAGAAATTAAAGACCCACTGATAAGGAAGAGGAGATAATTTTATTTGTATACCAAGATGAGATCAGCTAAGGACATATATAAAAAATTAAAAAAAGGACCCAACTGAACTACACTGTAAGGCTGGGTTCACGCACGCTGCGTATCGGCTCACAGCAGGGGGTCCAGTGCGTCCCAGTTCTCCAGTTCAGGGGAAAATCAGGTCCGAATTTCTGCCTGAATTCAGACCTGAAACAGAGCCAAAGATGCACATAATCCTTCTGCAAAATGGACAGTAGCTGACATGGAGCTGTGTGATCCAGCTTTATTGAGAGCCGGTCACACTCTACTGTCATGCGAATTGGATGCGGGGACAAAGTGTGTTCCCAGCCTAAGAGAAAAATTGGAAAGTCTGATTGACAAAGGGAAAAGGGATGAAATGCTATCTAAAAAGGAAGCAAGATACCTGTACCTATCAATGGGGAGAATACCTTATTTATTAACTACCATAAATCCCCCCCCCCAATACATGTCTAAGCCCTATCTCGATCCAGCGATGTGCACAAAAACAGCAGCTCTCCGGAGTTCCTTCCTCCACTGGCTCCTACTACTGCCAATCATATCCAGTGAGGCAATTAGGAGAGAGGGAAAGCCAAGCAAGCCCATAGACTTTAATGGAGAGTGCTGGGGAGTTGGAGTTGCTGGGAGTTGGAGTTTGAGAAGGCAATCATATAATGGCTACACCATAATTGTTACATTACAGATCTCAATATGCAGTATGCAGTAGGAGGAGTGGAGAGAGAATTTTTAATAAACTGTCTGGGAAAGTTATTCCTCTTAGCACCAAGGGATTTAGAGGGAGAGCACCTCTCTCTGGATATTTATCAGCCAGCTTTAGACCATACCAGCAGAGATCCGAGCTTGAGACTGACAGTGAGGACACCCAGGGACAGCACAGCACTACCCAAATTACAGCACCTTAATGGCTGCAGCAGGAAGACTGGAGCATTCACTCCTCTGATCACTGGAGGCTTTTTGAGAAAGACCGAGAGGGCCCTTCTTCTACAGCAAGAAGATACTGCAGCATTACGGGGACTGCAAGCCCCCTTTGTTCCCATGCCCTCCCCGCTACCATCCTCTGATTTGTTTGGATAGTGCATACCCAGCCGGCCTTGGACTAGCATCACTGCCAAAAACACGCTCTGGCAGCAAAGTTCAAACACTTGTTAGATTAAACTTTAGTACTGCTCACTGCTGCACTTTAGATGGCTTTGCTACAGTTTATGCTGATCTGGACCCGAATGTCATCTTATGCCTAGTCCTTACTGTTAATCACTTTGTATGCTAAATTGTGTTATTACCATTATTGATCCATTTTATGCTTGCCATGTTACCATCCATATTGGATAACAATATATTAAGTTTGTCTTTACTACTACCCGGATTATAGCTGTTTTCTTTAGTAAATCCAGAAAGTATTCACAGTGCTTCACTTTTTCCACATTTTGTTATGTTACAGCCTTATTCCAAAATGGATTAAATTAATTATTTTCCTCAAAATTCTACAAACAATACCCTGACAATGTGAAATAAGTTTGTTGAAATCTTTTCAAATTTATTAAAAATAAATAACAATAAATCTCATATACATAAGTATTCACTGCCTTTGTCATGACACTCAAAATTGAGCTCATGTGCATCCTGTTTCCACTGATCATCCTTGAGCTGTTTGTACAACTTGATTGGAGTACTCCTGTGGTAAAATCAGTTGATTGGACATGATTTGGAAAGGCACACACCTGTCTATATAAGGTCCCACAGTTAACAGTGCATGTCACAGCACAAACCAAGCCATGAAGTCCAAGGAATTGTCTGTAGACCTCAGAGACAGGATTTTATCAAGGCACAGATCTGGGGAAGGGTACAGAAACATTTCTGCAGCTTTGAAGGTCCCAATGAGCACAGTGGCCTTCATCATCCATAAATGGAAGAAGTTTGAATTCACCAGGACTCTTCAAACTGAGCAGGTGGGGGAGAAGGGCCATAGTCAGGGAGGTGACCAAGAACCCAAAGGTCACTCTGACGGTGTTCCAGCATTTCTCTGTGGAGAGAGGAGAGCCTTCCAGAAGAACAACCATCTCTACAGCACTCCACCAATCAGACATGTACGTTAGGGAGGCCAGATGGAAGCCACTTCTAAGTAAAAGGCACATGACAGCCCAGCTAGAGTTTGCCAAAAGGCACCTGAAGGACTCTCAGACCACAAGAAATAAAATTCTCTGGTCTGGTAAAACAAAGATTGAACTCTTTGGCCTGAATGGCAAACATCATGTCTGGAGGAAACCAGGCACCGCTCATCACCTCACCCAATGCCATCCCTATAGTGTGGTGGTGGCAGCATCATGCTGTGGTGATGTTTTTTAGTGGCAGGAACTGGGAGACTAGTCAGGATTGAGGGAAAGATGAATGTAGGAATGTGCAGAGACATCCTACTCCAGAGTGCTTTGGACCTCTGAGGCGAAGGTTCATCTTCCAACAGGACAATGACCCTAAGCACACAGCCCAGATTACAAAGGAGTGGCTACAGGACAACTCTGTGAATGTCCTTAAGTGGCCCAGCCAGAGCCTAGACTTGAACCAGATTGAACATCTCTGGAGAGATCTGAAAATGGCTGTGCACTGACGCTCCCCATCCAACCTGATGTAGCTTGAGAGGTCCTGCAAAGAAGAATGGGAGAGACTGCCCAAAATAGGTGTGTCAGGCTTGTAGCATTATATTCATAAAGGCTTGAGGCTGTAATTTTAATTGCCAAAGGTGCTTCAATAAAGTATTGAGCAAAGGCTGTGAATACTTATGTACATGTGTTTTTTTTTTTTTTCATTGTTTTTTTAAAAAAAAATGTGCAAGCTTTCAAACACACTTCATTCACATTGTCATTATGGGGTATTGTTGTAGAATTTTGAGGAAAATAATTAATTTAACCACTTTAGGACCACTTTAGGCTACTGCAGCAAGGTGGCAGCCCTGGGTCTAGCGACGTAGACCTACGTCGCTAGATTCCCTGCTGTCTTGGCGGCGCGATTTAGACACAGCGGGAGTCGGGCCGGAGGAGGCGAGACGGCGATCACCGTCTCTCTTCCCCGATCATCAGGGAAAGACTGAGAGAAACTGTGACAGGCAGGGACAAATCACAGGATTCAGCATAGCTGAACCTCCGATCTGTGTCTGTGTCACACAATCCCCTCTCCCCCCACACGTCAGTAAGCATGAGGCACACATTTAACCCCTTGATCACCAACAATGTTAACCCCTTCCCTGCCAGTGTCATTATGACAGTAACAGTGCATATTTTTAGCACTGATTACTGTAGTAATGTCACTGGTCCCCCCAAAAGTGTCAAAAATGTCAGGGTCCGATCTGTCCGTCGCAATGTCGCAGTCCCGCAAAAAATCGCAGATCGCTGCCATTACTAGTAAAAAACAATAAAAATGACAAATCTTTCCCTTAGTTAGTAACTTTTGCGCAAACCATTAAAAATACGCTTATTGCGATTTTGTTTACCAAAAATATGTAGTAGAAAACAAATTGGCCTAAAATGTTAAAAAATTTTGATTTGTACAGTTTTTTGGGGGAATGTTATTTTTTTTTTTTTCAAAAACGATTTATTGATACATAAAAGATGGTAATAGAACATACAAACAGTTGAACAATCCGAATGTTATATATCAGAATGTGAAAAATATTGTTTCTTTTTTTCAAAATTGTCACTCTTTTTTTCAAAAACTAAAAATCGCACAGGTGATCAAATGCCACCAAAAGAAAGCTCTATTTATGGGGAAAAACGTACATTTCGTTTGGGTACATCATTGCATGACCGCGCAATTGTCAGTTAAAGTCGCGCAGTGCCAAGTTGAAAAAAGTGGCCTGGTCATTAAGCAGGAAAATCCTCCGGTCTTAAAGTGGTTAAACAATTTTGGAAAAAGGCTATAACATAACAAAAAATTGTGGAAAAGTGAAGCACAGTGAATACTTTCCAGATGCACTGTAGCACTACTATTAGGTAAGTATTACTTTTAGTGAATCCCTGTGATGTTGCATGTTTGTACACTTAACCTGGTGTGTCAGAAGCACTGTGTGAGACTTTTTCATTTTTGGACTGGACATTGTATATTGAATATCACACAAATCAACCAATTGTTTGAAAACCTATGTACTGTAATAATCACTTCTATAGAGTGGTCAGGGAATATAGCTTTGCGTAGTCTCACCTATAGCAGCCCCAGTTCCTATAAGCCAATCAAGCCTAGCCTACTGGGACATAGCTTCCCCCAGTATAGGAGGCTAAAGAAATGGAAAACAAAATAATTCTTGTGGTTTCAGGAGTGCAGAAGAAAAAGTAGCTGGAAACTCTAGAATCAAATAAAATTAATAATCTTTTTTGCTATATATAGGTAGAAAATAACAGCTTATGTGTCATTAGTCTGTTTCAGGAGTGCAATTGTCCACAGGGAATTAGACTGGTGTCTCACAGGAGCATAGTCAGTCAGACATGCAGATAGGTCAGTTTAGGAGTAGGCAGAGACATGGTCAGCAAACAAGCAAAGGCTCAGTTCAGGCAATAGGCAGAAAGTGGTCAATTTGTGACTAGATGGCTCTTCAAAAAGCATTGCAGATGTGAACAAGTCCTTGGGGTGACACTATGACTGCTGTGGCAGTGATTAGGGACACTGTAACTGGAGTGGCCTTAAACAGGGACACTTTGACTGCTGTGGCGATGATCAGGGATACTGACTGCTGGGGCTATGATCAGGGATACTGTAACTGGTGTGGAGGGGACTAGGGACACTGTGACTGGTGTGGTGGTGATCAGAGACACTGTGACTGGTATGGCAGCGATCAGGGACACTGGGACTGGTATGATGGTGATCAGGGACACTGTAACTGGTGTGGTGTGATTAGAGAAAGTATGACTGGCGTAGTGGTGATCAGTGGCACTGGCACTGATGTGGCAATGATCAGGGACACTGTAACTGGTGTGGCAGTAATCAGGGACACTGGGACTGGTGTGGCAGTAATCAGGGACACTGTGGCTGCTGTGGCGGTGATCAGGAACACTGTAATTGGTGTGGTTAGTGATTGAGGACACTGTAACTGTTGTGGTGGTGATAAGGGACAATATGACCGGTGTGGCGGTGATCAGAAACACTGTAACTGTTGTGGTGGTGATTAGGGACAATATGACTGGTGTGGCGGTGATCAGAAACACTGTAACTGGTGTGGCGGTGATCAGAAACACTGTAACTGGTGTGGCAATAATTAGGGACAATATGATGTCTTGTTTTCTGGTCACTGTGATCACAGTAACTGTGGCCCAGTGTGGCGATGATTAGGGATACTGTAACTGGTATGGCGTAGATCAGGGACACTGTAACTGGTGTGGTGGTGATCAGGGACACTGTAACTGCTGTGATGGTTATTAGGGACAATATGCCTGGTGTGGCAGTGAACAGGGACACTGTAACTGGTGTGGCAGTAATCAGGGACACTGTAACTGGTGTGGTGGTAATTAGGGACAATATGATGCCTTGTTTTCTAGTCACAGTGATCACACAGTAATGGTGGCCCGGTGAGACGGTGATTAGAGAGTGTAGCATGATTATGAACAATATGACTGGTGTGGTAGTGATTAGGGGCACTATGACTGGTGAGACGATGATCGGGAGCACTATAACTGGTGTGATGGTGATCGGAGACACTGTGACTCCTGTGACGGGGATCAGGGACACTGTAACTGGTGTGGTGGTGATCAGGGATACTGTAACTGTTGTTGTGGTTATTAAGGACAATATGCCTGGTGTGGCGGTGATCAGGGACACACTGAATGCTGTAGCGGTAACTAGGGATAATATGATGCCTTGTTTACCACTGTAAATGTGATCACTGTGACTGGTGGCTTTCGCTTCACAGTTTATGTATAAGAGCTTGTACTATAGAAAGAACAATTTTATTATCAGGTCCTTTTATGTCATGTATATAACAGTAAATGTGGAAGTATAGCTCTAGAAGCTGACAGTCGGCAGAGGAAACATAAACAGACTCCCAGATACTATAGTAGCCAGCAGTCAGTTCACAGACCGGTGCTGCCACCAATGCAAATCTTACGTCAGTGGCTGCAAATGAATTTCTTTCTTTTTCTTTTTCTCTGTCTTTAACAAGAGTTGAGATCAACCACATAGGGAGTGCCTTGTTTTAAGTGAGTTGCCAGATCCTTATACATGTATTTGGAGGAGGAAATTTAAAGTACAGCCTTTGAATTGCACTGCAAAGCAGGAATCAAGACCTGAATATGTAACAAGCAAATATGGTAGCTATCACGTATCTAAAAGAAACATTGAAGAGAGTATACATTTTTGAAGTCTTGTTTTAAGTATAATTTTTAGAAATAGATTATAGAGACATAAAAAAAGGATTTTTACAAACGTCTTTTTTTTTTTTAGCTTTACTTTTAAACAGCAATACAGTTAGTACAATGGTTGCTAAGATGTTTAAACAACTGTACATAAATTCTAATTTCAGATGGGGGTCTTTATTAGATGTTATAGGAATGAAAACCTGCCTACCTAATTTCCTCTACTTTATCTCATTATGTATAACTGAGCTGAAAACATTGTTTCCTATAGAGCTGTTTTATAGTTGCAGGTTTAAGTGCTTTACTTTCTTTCCAGTTCACTTGTTGCCTCTTGTATCATTCTGGTTGTGATCATCAACCTGTTCCCCCGGGTACCACATATTATCAATTTAAATTGCACTTTATGATTAATACGCTGTGGACTCCTCTTACTTACTTTAAAAGCCCCTTGAGTTCAAAAAAATAATTTTATGTTTTAAAGCAATCTCATAAAAATGGATTGGCGCTTTTGATTACATACACAGATGTTGTACTTTTTGTAAACATTTCTCTGTGTTGGTTTGAGGCCCTCTAAAGATGTTTGAAATTAATAATTATTTGATATTTAAAGTGTTACATGTGTCAAGTCACAGAATAGCCATCTACTGTATAATTATTACTATATATATATATATAAATATTATGCATTTTCTAAAATTTTAAAGAAGCAATTTCTTTTTTAAAGTACGCAATAGCAGTCTCCTCATATCATCAAATTAAGTGGAGTGCAAACTTTTCCTCATTTAAAGTAACCAACTTACTCCACTGAAATTGAAAATCTGGGAAAAGTTTCAAACTAAAACGCAATGCTGTTTCGTTCTGCACTGATGTTATCACACCCTTTACTTTATTGACTGCTAGCTCACAGTTGAAGAACAAATTATTCAGTAGGTCGATACATGGTGGTTCTAATGGTAGTCTCCAGGGTGAATCGTGGTTGTTTAGTTTTTAGAATTCTTTCTATCATTATAGACGTTAACCAGGGGAGCTCACAAAAGTGCCATCTACTTTCTTAGTGTTGTAATTGTTTGACTTGGATTACCAATCTCCTAAGGGTCTGACACAGAGTACATGTGCCTGTATACTGCTTCTTCGTGGTAGACTTTCAAACTATTGCAGTAGACTTCTTGTTCCACCCTCATCTTCTGTCTGAACTCTTAGTACAATTGCTGGTATTGCTTAAAATTGGCATGTTTGATTTGTTTCTGTTTATCCACCAGATACAGGCAGTTATCCAAAATCCATGACCGAGTAGACGTCAAATTAATAGACACAGAGAGGTGTCACACCGGAGAGAGCAAGGCAGGATACGCTGGAGACTGTGAGAGGAAAGGTATGTGTTTCTTTTGGATGGCTAATCTAGGCATTTTAACACTATATATGGAATATGTTAGTGATTGTCTGGCGCTCTTTTGGACACTTATAGGTGGGGCTGTTGGGCTGCTGACCTGTGGTTCTTTTGGACTGGGAATTAGTTTCCCCTTTTTCTCCTATACCTTCCATCCGGACTTAGAGACATGGGGATGACAGGTACTGATGATTTGAGTATGAGATGTTTTAAGGTTGTCATTTGTATGTTTCCCACTTGGAGTATTTGAGAAGGGGTGCTTTCACTTGTTACATTTGTTTTATATCTAGAGCCCATTCATAACCCATGCTTCTACATATGGATGAAAAAGATTCAACAACTCCAGCTAGTGATGGGAGACTTTGTTTAGTTACAGCAAATATAGTGAGGCCAGTTTTTCAGGCCTATATGGTTGACGCAGCTTTCTAATACACTAGTGGAATACTTTCCCCCCCTCCCCCCCCCCATTTGTCCATTTATAAGGGATCCCGACGCCTGCCCAGGAGCACAGCTCTCCAGCCTGCCCTAAGCCCCTTGTGAGGCTTTTATCAGGTCAGCATTATGTAAAGCCATGCATATTATTGTTTATACCAAGCATATGATGTGATTATAATACATGATTGTTTCTTTCATACTCCTTTAGTGCAGTGTCTTTCTGGTCTTTGTGGTGCCCAGAGGATGCTATAAATTGTGAAACGCGTTGGCTTACCGGGGACCGTCAGACTGCACATATGTTTAGATCCATATGATCTGGTATACTGTATCAACCATCTTCAGTGGGAATCATGGATCAAATTTTTATGTACATGTTATGTAATTTGTGATGTCATGTTTTTGTCCTTTTTTAGTTTCAAATAAAACTGTATATTTTTTAACAAAGTGTGTGTACTTGCATGCATCCCTTCAACTGCTTGATGCCGATATAGCCCCAATCTTCTGTCTTTCTTCTGTTGTTGCTCTAATATTGGGGACGATGGCACATTTATCATGGTACCTTTTTTTTTTTGTTAAGGTGTCACATTCTAGGATGGACTGATATTGTTTTTTCTTCTGAATCAACATCATCTAATGGTTTGAATGTGATTTGTTGGATAATGGGATTTGGAGTTCTTGTCTGAGCACCAGGTCCCTCAAATGTGTCCAGTTCAATTTAGTTGGTGAAGATGCCTTGGGTTGGACAAATTAGGGGTTGGATTCAAAGCCAGGCCCTTGAATTGCATGTACATCATTGAGCAATGGCAGAAATCAATGGCTAATTAAGATGTGGTCTAAGTTGAACATCTACATGAGATGAGTTATGCCATATGAGCTGGTTTTTGCAAGGGTGCTAAAAAGTGACTGTTTCCCATTACCAGGCTGTTTGATACAGTAAAAGATAGCACATGCAGTCCATTGTCATTGATCTTGCTATGGACAAAACTGCTTAGCATTTCTTCTCATCCAGTCCTGCCCACACTGATGTAAGCTTTGAAATGAGCTCGGCCTGCAAAATTGAATCCAGCTTGTGTTGGAGATAGTTGCAATTGTAATCCTTGGCGAAACCCAAATGGTCTCGGTTGGGGCCTAGGTGGATAGAATATGGATCTTGACTATGCCACTGATGTGAAAAGTGCTTGACAATCTAATATTGGTTGGAAGGCAATTACACTTGCAGTAGCCCATCTGTTCACCAAAAAGCTGACCCCAGCTTCTTTTTTTTCACCACTAGAGTAGAATGGAATCATTGTTTCATTAATCGTTGATGTTTTTGTTTTTTACTGACTAATAAGCTACCTCTATTAGCACTTGCTTGCTTTGGGGATGGGAGTGCTTAGAACTTACTCTAAGACCGTGAGATCTTGGATCTGATATTCTAAAAGATTTGGAGCATTTGAGAACCGAGTACAGACTATGCTGACAGCTATCTTGCTGACTGTCCTTTCAAATTGACACTGCCAGTGGCCACAGAAAGAAGTCTCTGGGGGCTCCATCAAAATATTTCTGTTGGGGTTTATAGTCTTTAGTTATGCCTCAAGTTAGGAGATATATTGTAAAAGATAAGATTCTCTGCATTGTCATTGCTTTTTGTTTTAAAAAATTCAACTTGGACTATTGTAAATGCATATGTATGCATATGGCATACCTGGCCAATCCTTGTGGAAGCTGGAAATCACTGTAATAGTCACTGTTGCTACATGGATCACCGCTTGCTTCCGGGTCCCATGTGACTGCCTTTTCAACACATGAGTTTGCTCACTTTAGAGAACGTTTTGCATTTTCTCAATAAACGCAAAGTGTTCTCTGATTAGATGAAGTGGAGAGGTGGGACTGTGATGTCATGAGTCAACCTAGCATATTTGATATTGTATTTATGAACTTTATGGAGGATGGAACTGTGAATTGTATTTGTGCTATGAAAAACTTACTGACCACTTGCAGTAATAGACTTTACTATGGTTAACATTGAAAGAGTTACATTGCAGTAAATCAGCACTACTTTGATAACTTGGCACTATATTGTCAATAAAACATGCAAGCAGATAAGGATAACTTGAAAAATGTCAAAAGTAGACTAGAGCATCATCTCCTGGCTGAAATGAAAATATAAAATATTAATACTCAATATTTTAAGGATAATGGACTAAACATACCATACTTTAATGTCTATTTTGTTGTTGTTGTAGTCATATTGCCTTTCTGGCCATAAGAAAAAAAAGATATTATGTGTAGCTATTTATACATTTCCTGCACAATGTACCCATATTCTGTTCAACTGGTAACCAGCATCACGAATCATACCAGAAAGGGAAAAGGTCTGGGTGGATTTATTTTTTTTTAGTCTTGACAATAAACAAAAAAATTTACAAAACATGTAAAAGACATCCATGCTGGATATGAAAAGGAGTATATTACAAAAAATGAGTCAAAGCAAGAGATTTTTTTGTCTTTCCAATGTGACCAGGACTCTAACTATTAACAATTGTAATCTAACCTATGGTCTCTAAATCAAGCTAATGCACAAATATACCAGCATTATTTCCAATCTTAGCATGGCTCTTTTTTTTTTCTAAATGTTCTGATTTGTTAGAAGGGGAGTGTAGCAAAATAAATAGATGTACCTATACATTTAAATTTGATCTCCAGCCTTACCTTCAGTCTTGCAAAGGTGTACAGCCTCCTCTCCTGTACTGAAATGTCTTACACTGATTTCATAGCACTCTGTGAGTTTTTCAAAGTGTACATTAGAAGCTACAGCAAGGCAGAAAGAGCCAATCTCACTCCTGGCTAGAGGACCTCCAGGATCAACTTGACTTTCCTATTTAGCCTGGCTGTCCCTGGAAGGTTTTACTTTGGCTTTAACTGCCATCCACATCTTAGATATCTTTAAAGTTATCAAGGAAGCTTCTGATTGGCCAATAGTTGGTGTCAAATAACTCAAGCCTCTGTCCTGGCTTCTTCTTGGACAGGACAACAATCCGTCTTGTGCCCAACTCCTTGCTAGGTCTTCACACGACATTACTGGCCATTTGCCTTTATATTCACAAGAAAAGAATGTCCACACAAAAATTATAGTTTCCGCACTTTACTGTTGTTCTTCAAAGATGGCAGTGACATGTAACACCACACTGACAGAACTCTTCTGCACACATCTCCATATATAAGAGCAAACCTTCTATAGCAGTCACTTAGGTGTGGATGAATAATTAATAAGCCATCTTCCCTTTCCTCTCCTCTCTCCACACCACAGTGTTGGGACCCATATCCCTGTATACTAGATTCTGTAGTATTCTGTTCAATTCAAACCAAGATTCAGAAGGGTGAAACATCCTACTCTGTCAGCCAAGATTAACAAGGTGCTTTATATGGTATACCATTCTCTCCCCTCTAAGTCCCACTTCAAAGCTCTACTCAGCCAGGTGCGCTCCCAGATGTCACTATTAGTCCCAGGGTGATTTTTACTCAGTTGCCCTTTAGGCCTTATGTATCCAGCTCACAACTCCCTTCATGTCTTACCAGAGACAGGACTGCTGCAACTGCACCTCTAGATTCTATACACTTCCCCTAAGTGTCACTGGAAATCCTAGGGGCATTAGTATGCATGTCAGAGAACACTAGCCTGGCCTAAAAGGCCTTATGCATCCTACTTCCAGTCCAATTAGCCTATGTTTGCAGTTCACTTAGACCATATTTCATGAAACAGGATGACTACAACTGGCCCTTCTGGTTATTGGACTATCTCACCTGGAGCCTTCTGACCTATGCTGGGCCTTTGCAGTAGCTGTCTATATCTGCATTTCTTTGGGATATTTGGCTCCATGCCTGGCCATACATGTTCAATTATCTTATACAACTTTCCTTTGGATTTACCTTAAATTATGTAGTGCAAGGGCCGTCCTAATTGGATAAAATTTAAAGTTGTTCAGTTTGTTTGACCTCATTATATGTGATTTTTGGTAAATCTAAAGGAAAATTGTACAAGCGCATTGAACATGTATGGCCAGCCTAAGTGACTGACAAGGTTTGCTCTTATGTATGACCCAACTTACTAGACATCTGTCAACTTGGCATTCATATGCACACTGATTATATCCATTGCATCACTGTTTCTAAAAGGTGGCCTAACTCCCAAGAAAATAATTCCCTATCACTAGACTAATGTGGGACATAGCCACCTGGCAGACTAGCTAACTGCATCTGCCTACATATATACAGTATATACATACATACATATATATATATATATATATATATATATATACAAACATTTTGTTTTAATATTCTGCATGTAACATTGGATCTTATAGTACTGCCCCACTGTAGTGATTTTAGCTAATTTACATAGTGTACAATATTTGCTGTGTTCTACACATATACTGTACTATTACATTTATTCTAGCTAACCCTCATAGTATAAAATATGTACTATGTTCCACACACTTACTAGATTCTGATATATTGTGAAGGGAGAAAATCACTTCTCTGAAAGTCATATAATGTGTTTGCACATCATACATTTCAAATATTTAGGAGTGCCCAGTATATTCCCCTCAGCTGTTCAGAGGAGGAAAGCAGGAGCATAAACTGAAAGCATGAGAAACAGTCAATTGCAAGTGTCATGACAGATGTTATAAAGGCCTTGGTGTTAAGTGCCTTTTTCAGGATATTAAACCAACATTACAACAAGCCAAAAAAATGAATTGCCAGTGACATTATGTTGGTCTATCTGGAGGCCTTTTCTGTTTCATTTTTGCAGTCTGGGAACCATTACATTCCATGGATCAATATTCTGCGCTGTGCTGGAATTTAAATAATGATTTCCAATAAAACCTATTTCAGACTGTTCTGGCTAGAGGACAGAGACAAGCCACAAAACATAATGCACTTAAAACTTTTTTTAAAGGCCTGAATAATGGAAGAGAGATCTAGAGATAAGGCACAGAAAAAAGCATTTTGGATTTGGCCAATCTGTTTAGCTAATGGCTGTCAACTGACACCCCTAATGAAATAAAAATGTCTATGTGCAAGTGCACATATTGTTACCAGCAAAGAACTTGCTCTGCAACCAGAGCTAGCAAGAACATTGACAATTTATATTTTTTGTTCTTCAACATTCAAAGCTAGGGATGAAATTTGGGTTCAACTCTAACATGGGATGCAAACATGGGTTTGCATCGAACCCAGTGTGTTTAATAATTTGTCTCAATAAATTAATACAGGAATTCGCCATACTGAATTATTTGTAACCAAAATTCACTGCTAGGTCTTTGAGTTTAGTTCAGCTGGCTTAAAAGGGCTAATAGTAAGGCTTTTGGATAAGCCAGCCCCTTCACTATCAAAGAATGAGGGTACTGCAGCCACAAGGACAGTGTGCTTTAGCTGTGTTAGGGAAAGCACAGAGAGTGCTGTAAATGAAGTCCATAGGGAGAAGTTAGTGTAGAGCTTGTAGGCACCGACAGCATTTTAAAAATAGATGTAAACCCTTAGGCTCCATTCACACCTGAGCGATCTAGAACGTGAGCGGAATCGCCGCAATTCTGCCCGTGATTCTAGAATTGCAGCAAATTGTGGAACGTGTTTGCAATGCCATTTTGTTCTTAATGGAACCCCAAACGCGAGGCGATTATACTGCGATTGTCGAGCGACAAATCGCTTTACAACCGCAGCAAAAATTGCAACTGTAAATGCTCCTGTGCCAAGATTTGATACATGAGCTTCTTTTGGAGTGTTCGTGGAGCAGAGGGGGGCCCATTCAAATGAATGGTGCTGCTCCAAAAACACTTAACTAAAAAACAAAAAATAAAGCTAAAAAAAACAAGCCGCAGCAGCTGTCACTGCAGATCTCTCAGACTTGAATGGAGCCTAACTGAATGTTATGAATGTTGAACCTTTTTGGAGAATTTGGCAGTGGAGGGAGGAAAGATTTTATACTTTTTTTTCATCCTTTATTGCATTTAATCCTGCTGTTGTGCAACTTTTTTACAGCCTGTTTTTGACCATATACTTCAATGCGATACTAGACTGCGTGTGGTTTTTCACAAGGCATATTTTCAAATTTTTGCTGGCTGTAATTGTTTTTTTACAGGTTTTTCTTTCATGAAAATGGAATGTTCACTATATTGAAAGCCCCCCACTCCCAAAAGTCAAATCACCTGCACCTAAAATCCCATGAGAATGCATAGCAGCCTACTACAGGGGCATATTTTCAAGGGATTTCAAGCACATACCTACCCCCGGGGGAGACAGCAGTGAGGCATGGGATGTCACCTCTGTTTCTGGGAAGCATCGTAATCTGGGGCAGAGAATTTTTTTTTTTTTAATAGCAATAGCTATGTTTTTTAATCACCTTTGGGATTTGACATTGGGGCATGGAGGGCTTTCAAAAGAACGAACCTTCCCTTTTGGCGACAACATTGAAATATGCCTGGGCAATGTGTATTAACAAAGTTACATTTAGTTTCTTTCGGAAGAGCATGTAATAGTTTGATTCACAAGTAAGAGAGAGGGGCGGTGTATTGTTACCCCATAACACAAAGGGTTGATTTACTAAAACTGGAGAGTGCAAAATCTGGTGCAGCTGTCTGTAGAAGCCAATCAGCTTCTAACTTCAGTATGTTCAGTTAAGCTTTCACCAAAAACTGTTTTCTATGCAGAGCGGCACCAGATTTTGCACTCTTCAGTCTTAGTAAATCAACCCCAAAGTGTCCAAACTTTTACCGTTATATTATCACTAGTATTATCAGCTGTTGTTTTTATTAAAGGTACCAATTAAAATAGAAAAAGTCTTTCCATGTGATATCATCATGTTTATGTTTTTTATGAGATTTTAGTGGTTGGGTTTACATCTAAAGATTTTTTTAAGGATTGATAACACAACACCATAGCTACTTTTATTCTCTCTTAGTAGAGTCATTTTCCCTTTTTTAAAATAATATTTTTAGCTTGGGGTGATTGAAGCACATCAGTCCTTTCAAGAGCTGTTTTTTTTTCACAGATCTCACTGCATCAAGAACGTATAAACACTGTGCACCCAAAACGTCACACATCTTTACCCCAGAAGAAACTATACAGCTCCTGCTCTATCTGCATACAACCAAAAAGTTAGTTAAACCTATCCTTAATATTTTAAGGGTTAAGTTAGAGTTTTGTTTCCTCTGTACGAGGTAACTTTCGCATTAAAGATAATGCCTTTGTCAGAGTTTAATTTTGCCACTGGGGAATTCTGCATCTAGTAGTGATTTCTCTTCTTCCTTCCACTTCCACTACCCGCCTTTTCCTCTCTATTGGCCAATCAGAATGTATAAAAATTCCAGTGTAACCACCTGATCAGTCACCTTCTCTGATCTGATGTGCCAATCCCCTGCAGGCCACAGATCCTCATTATGCCCTGTTACTCCTCTAAGATTCTGCACTCCCTTTGGCCACTTAGGTGAGGGAGGAGAGGCTGCAGGAGGCTGAGGGACACAAAGGATGTAAGCAGCTCCTAAGCCCCACCACTTCTATGCTCGGAAGTCGGGTCAACACCCACCACCCACAGTCGCATTACAGAACCTAAAAACATTAAGAGGTAGGGACATTCCTCAAACCACCCCTCCCTTCCCCTACTGATATTGCTGCCAGCCAGCATGGATAGGAAGACTCCCTCCCTGCAGGGAACCTGCCCTTTTTGCTGCTTTCAATGCTGGGGATACAGCATGAGGGAATGACCGACTGTCAACAGCTTCTCTGCTACTAGAGACATCTCCTCAGCCTGCTGTCTTATACCTGAAAAGTTACATTGTATGGATTAGGCTTAGGTTACACAATAAAGCACAGTTCACACGGCTCTGAAAACGTGGGCAGAACTGCACATTTCTGTCTGCCTTTTCACAAATGCAGGTAAACACGTAACACACTTGTGGTACCATTATTTCTTAATGCCAGCCAAAAAACAGTGTGATTTTTCTGTATTTGTTGTGCAACAAAATGCATGGGGTCTAACATCAAGACTTCGAGAACAGGAGGAGATGGCTCAAACAGAAGCAGAGAAGCTCTTAGGCAGTATATTATACCCTCTGTCCCCACTCCCTCAACACTGGACTTACATGGCTCCATTTTTCAATATCACGGCTGCACACCTCTCTTCACCACTGCACCTGTACCCTGCACCCTCTCTCATCAAGCCTGTGCATGCTTCTCCAAAGACTCACTCCATGTCTTTCCTTATTGTTTGCTTGACCATTACAGGAATGGCCTTATGAGGAAAAAATGTGTCAAAAAAAATATATAAATAAAAAACAATTCTGTGAATAATTAACAAAAAAAAAAAAAAAACTTGAAACATTTGATGGCAGGGCAGGGGGAAATGTGGGACATGGCCAGGCAATGAATTGGAGGAGGGAGCTGTTTCTGCCAGCTGGTATGGAAGCAGTCGAAGAACCAAGCTTGGTACACCCTTGCTGGCATGTGAAGGATTTGGAGACATTTTTTCTTCTGCTGCACCAAAAACCTGGCACAGGAAGGTTGTTACTGGAGACAGTGGGGTGGGTACTGGCAAGGCTTTTTTCTGGGAGAGGGCAGGCTGCCAAAAGCTGTAAAATTGTTTGCTTAGTTTTTGCTGCTGCCTGCTCCTCCCCTCTTTTTGCTGGAAAAATACTTACAGGACAATCCCACTGAGGACAAGTGTGGATTGAAATAAGTCTCTCACTAAATGGGGCCCCACTTCCCAGCTGACATTTTTTTTACCTAGTTTGCACTATCATCCCTGCCAGTGTTTGCTTGAAAAAAGCAAGGATAGCCTTACAGGAAAAAAAATAAAAAATAAAATAATAAAAATTATACAAAAGTCAATCTGTAAATATGTTTTGCAAAAATGAAAATACATTTAAATATTTGCAATGATGGGTAGAAAAAAAGAGCTTGGGGAGGTTTCAGACAGCTGGACTTGGGGGTGATTATAATGTAGTGTTCTTTTGCAACTCCAGATGGCAGCTAATTACCACTGCTATCTAGAGCTGCACTGCCCAGCCACTGTACATTATTTGTGGTTTATGTTTCTCAAAAATTACAATTGAATTTGTAGTTCAAGATAAAAGTCCTGTACAGGACTTATATAGCACCAACAGTTTGTGCAATGCTTTATGATATAAAGGGAAACATTACAGATATAATACTCTTCAATCGAAGGGGTTAGGAGTGCTCTGCTTGACAAATAGTGTACAATCTAAAATATTGTTTATCCCTCTTATTTAGTGGCATAACCATCTGCTTATATACTGTCCAGACAATGAACAATATTTGAGGCTATTGTCTCTCAGATAGTTCATGCTAATTTTTATAGAAGGATAAAGTCTACTTTGCTTCTTTTTATTTGCTGCTGTTCAAGTGTTCTAACAAAAAATACCTTGCAAAGCACAACATATTTTTGAAGCTTTATTAATCTATGGCATTTCAATGAGACTGAAGTTTATCCTGATTTGGCCATTTTAAAATGTGGAACAGATTCTGTTGTTAATTTAATTTGTACTTAGGATCAATGCCATGTTTTGGGTGTTGGAATATGCTTTGAAGAAATTGTTCCAACTGTGGGGAAATGGTTAACCAAATTGTGAGGCTGTCTAACATTAACCACAAACACCCAGATCTTTTCAGAATGAGAGAAGTAAAATACCAAGAAGACAGAGCTTGGCGTGAAAAATCCTGATTCTTTTTTTTTAAGACTAGGTTTCTTTAAAAAAAAAAATATTTTGTTGTCAATTGGCCCCAGTAGGTTAAAAAAAACACTGAGCATATTCTAAAATATTGATTAGGTTTAATGTCGCCTGTAAAAGTGATTGAACTATATAGTGTATAGCCATTTGGATTACATTTACCGTGTAGAGAATCGCCAGCTGAACAAAATTATACCTAGATAATGACTGCAGTTGCAGCCATGGTCTAGATATCACCACCACTTCCTGAGGACGTATATATACATATGTCAGTAAGAAAGTGGATAATTTTGAACAAGTACTTATTATTTTCTCCTTGTTTGTTCAAACGGTGCAATAGAATTCTGCCAGCCTATGTCAGGACCCAGATCACCTGCTGGTGGCACTGTGCTTCCCAGAGCAGAAGGTTGTAGTTTGGTTGCCCACCAGTCGGTGTCTTCCAGGAGCCAACAGAGCCCAGTAATTGGTTTCCACCTGATACTGGCTGCTGGGAGGGTATTTAGGTCCTCTCTTACTATTGCCTCTCACTCCAGTGTTTTGCTTTCTGCCAGATACTGCTAGTAGTTATCCTGTTTCTGGACTTGCCCTGTATGCTGTACCTTGTATCCTGCTGCCTTATATCTGCTCCCCCCTTTTCCTGATCCCTGTCTTTGGTCCCCCCTTCCCATCTGCTCCCTCCAGTTTCTGTATTCTCCATTTCGTATATATTGTATTGAAATCATTTTCAGGACACTCCATCTTCCTCTAACTTTAACATTGGTACCAATATGCACCATGACAGCTGGGTCCTCCCCAGCCCACCCAACAATCTGTCCATTTGATCCATGACGTGCCGAACCTTAGCACCCGATAAATAACATACTCTTTAGCGATCATTGTATTTGTGACATACTGCCCTTCTAATGATTGAATCCCCTATCACCAGTATCTGTCTATCCTTTCCTGTAACCTTGCCCCCATCCTCACTGGAGAAGTTGTTACACTGGCAACTAGGGGAAGTACTCTGCTCCAGCAATGCCACTCCTAAACTTATATCCCCAACATCACGTAACCAGATGTAATTGTTGGGATGTGTAAGCTAAGGACTAGCTTCTCTAACACTTTTCCCTTGACCCCCTCTTCTAACTATCACCCAACTCCCTTTCTCTGGTGCTTGCATCTCCATCTCACCACCCTTCTCTATACTAGCTCCAGCCAGCATCAGATATGTACGGTCCAAACTCTATTTTGGGTTGTCGATGCTTTGCAGTGTTGCCAGTTGTTTCCTTAGCTTCTGGATATGGATTTCCAAGGAAACCACTCGCTCACATTTTTCACAGCAGTATTCACTCTTGATCGGTTTTTTAACCACTTGCCGACCGCTGTTAGTATATTTACTGCAGTGGTCAGCCCCTCCTGGGCCCCCGCTCGTTCACTAACATCCCCGCGTGAGTGAAAGGCAGGCGGCTAATGTAAACGCAGCCGTCTGTCATTTTCCGTGGTGTAACTGCAGAGACTATACAATCCTGCTATGTAGGATCATATGTCTCTGTGGTTACATCACAAGCCATGCCCCCTACAGTTAGAATCACGCCATTAGGGATACATTTAACACACTGTTTACCAATAAAGTTAACCCCTTCCCTGGCAGTGTCATTTTTTACAGTAACAGTGCATATGTATAGCACTGATTACTGTAGTAATGTCAGTCAAGGGTCCGATCTGTCCGTTGCAATGTCGCAGTCCCACAAAAAAAAACGCAGATCGCAGCCATTACTAGTTAAAAAAAAAAGCAATAAAAATGACATAAATGTTTTCTGTAGTTAGTAAACGCAATAACTTTTGGGCAAACCAATCAAAATACGCTTATTGCAATTTTTTTCACCAAAAATATGTAGTAGAAAACAAATTGGCCTAAAATGTTAAAAAATTTAGATTTTTAAATTTTTTTGGGGAATTTCATATAAAAAAAATGTGAAAAATATTGTTATTTTTATAAAATTGTCGCTCTTTTTTTGTTTATAGCGCAAAAAGTAAAAATCGCACAGGTGAACAAATACCACCAAAAGAATGTTCTATTTGTGGGGATAAAAAGGATGTCAATTTAATTTGGGTACAGCTGTGCATGACTGTGCAATTGTCCATTAAATTAACAGGGTGCCAAATCGCAAAATAGGCCCTGGTCTTTGAGCAGCCAAATCCTCCGGGGCTTAAGTGGTTAAGGAATGTATACATGGCACAGGGTGTGCACCAAGTTACACCACCACTCCTGTGATACGTTACCCATTAACAAAATGAGGATAATCCAGGAAAAAAGGAATTATATTTTATATAATTTTTCTGACTTTACTTACTAATTTTATTCTAAGCACTTGTTCACCTTGCATCAGTGTTTTGATTTGCCTTACTTGTTGCCCGATACTTTATGCCATTTTATCCTGCTTTTGCACCTGATCTTGTCCTAGCCCTGCATCCTGTACCCTGTGCCCTGCTGCCTTACACATGCTTCCCTTGTTCCTGTACCCAGTCCTGATTCCCCACTACCCTGCATCTCTGGTATTCCCTGTTCCCAGTGTTTCTCATTTTGTACATATAGTATATATATGGTTAAATTGTTAGGCATGCTGTTACTTAGTTGGGTATTTTGGTTATATTGTTGTAGTTCAGTTGTATCTTCACATTTACTTGTTTTCTGGTTGGTGTGTGGATGTCTTTTGTTTTATTGTTAATACATTTACTTCACTTTATTTAATCTGCTCTCGGTTTTCAAGTGTAGCTACACAGATCTGACCATCCCTGTTGCAGATTCCTGACATAACACTGATGCAAGGTGAACTAGCAGAGAAGAGACTTAAGTACCTCCCAGCAGCCATCAGTGGAGACTGATTACTAGAACCTGCTGGCAGCTGGGAGACACCCGCTGGTGGCCACTGGAACTACAACTTTTCACCCAGAGAACAATAGTGCCACCAGCAAGTGATTCACGTCCTGACAAAACCACCCTGTGAAAAATCAGCCCTGGGGTTCTGAATCACAAGTGAATGCACATGACAGCCTTAGAGCACACAATCCTACTGTGTATGTAAAGATAGTCGCATGGGGTTGAGTGGAGAAAAGTAAGGGACATAGTGGCTTTGTGTGCTGTGCCAAAATGAGTGTAGCTTGTTCGTAGGGTTGCTGTTTTTATCCAAGAACATGAACATGACAAATACAGTTCTGAAATGCTAGAACCAAACATCACAGATGGTAAATTGCACTGAGTTTGGCAAAAATTACACATAGTGTTAATTGAAAGAAAAAAACTTTAAAATGTGTCCTCGAGACAGAAAAGGCAAAGGAAGAAAAAAAAAAGGGAAGGAAGGAAATTAACCTAAATTAAGTTCTACAAAGACCCTTTTTTTGTTTGAGAGAGAGGAGGTAGTTTATACAACTTCCCCGCAGCTGTTATGGTTGTGTGTATTTTTAATAATTGGCCAATTATGTTTTATGAGAGAGATATTGGGCTTTGTATTGTCTAGATAGGTGTTTTTAATAAAGCTGATTTCTATATTTCTATACATGTGTCAGGTCACTGGGTCCGGTCCTGTTACACTTATGTATTGATACAACATACACAGTGTATAATTGAGGTTGAGCTCAGTCAGGCTTTTATGTTTCCCTTTTCTCACATAGTAGTATTTATGCACATAAAATGTCATGCACGGCTCTTTAAAATCAGTGGGAGTCATTTTACCTTGTTAAATTATAAACTAATATAGGGCTGGTTCATAATTTGGCAATAAATTGTCACCAAAATTACGTAGAAACCTTCCCACAGCTGAAGGGGTATGTGGTAATTAAAAACAAACAAAATGACTTGGAGTTTGCTTTAGTATTTCATCAATTAAAACAACATATTCAGGCATAAAGTCTGGGTGACCATTATAGAGAGAGCAGCAAGCATGTGCCTGCTCCCCTCTTCATGTACCGTATGGGGCCACATGCCTTTCAACATTGGCTTGGGGGTCAGGGCTGGCAAAGTTCCTCTATCCCTTGCAAAGTACCTTTATCCCCATGTTGAGGGACAATGGCCTCTTCTCCACTTCTGTGGGGGGTAATAGGGTGTACATATGGTGGAATCTAGAAACACCCTTCATAATAAGGGATGACCAAATACCCACTCCCTCCCAGGGGAATGAGTACAGAGGTACATTAGTAACTTTTACATATTCCCTAAAGAGTTTTAAAAAAATATACACCAAACTAAAAGCTCTGTATTTAAATAAAGTTTATTATTGTCCCCAGAAGTAAGTTGAGTGTCACCCATAGCATCCAAATAGGTACATGAAGCACTCCCACCACTAAATTACAGATTCCCTGCTGCAATACTTTAAATGAACTACCAGAAATCCCTGCTGATGTCATTGACCACATTTGGTCAATAATTTCACCCTTGGATTCCCAGCTGTAAATTTATATAACTGCAGCTAGGAATCTCTAATTTAGCGGCAGGAGTGCAAAGTCTACAGCCCACCAAAATTTGGTCTCCATTGATTTTATCCTCCCTGTTTGCTACAAAAGTCATTAGTGAAATCTTGATATAAAGATAAGGGATGAAATTGCATTACTTTCTAAAACTGTGCCCTACTCTCTGTAGGCAGGTTCAGTGTTAGGTTAGGTTAACAAGCATGTTCAAGGCAAGAATCTTCTAACATATTGACACTACTAGCCCTCTCTCTTACTTTTTGAGAGCTACTGCCAGTGGCGGCTGGTGCTCAAAAAATTTTTTTTGGGGGGGGGGGGGGGGGCGCAAACATAATAATGTAATAGGCATTGCTTCGCGGCAAAAAACGTGGTATAAAATTGAGTGACTTTGAGGTCACACAAGTGTGAAAGGGGCCTTCAGTAATCAAGGTATTCCCTGCTATTGCAGTACCACCCCCTAGCCTGGCATGGATCACAAGCTTCCTTCCACAGGTTCTTGAATTCTGCTCAGCAACTCGATGATTTTCCCAGCAGCTCTCTGCCCCTGCAATGCTGGGCCTGCAGTAGGTAGATGACAGAGGCACACACACAGCTCTAAGGTTGGTGCATGGCATCTGGACCTGGCACTGGCCATCAGGCACTACCTTCACCCAGCTAGACCAGTCCAGTCTCCTCCCAGTTCACCACCTTATCAGATCCCTAGTGACCCCCATCCTTGTCCAGATTGCTGTTTAGCATTGTATGCCTGCAGCAAGTAAGCCTATTGCATGCGTGTGATCTCTGTAGCAGGCAATGCTGGCTGTGTCCCCCTCGATCTGTGATATTCGTTCCCCTGGAAGTCAGGGCAGCAGTCAGAAAATTTGGGGCCCCCTACACAGCTTTAGGCCTTGACCCCCCCTCAGGGCATGACCACCAAAATTCCCCAGGACCCACCCACTGGCCATCCCAACAAGTCCTTCAATACATCCACTTTTATTTTAACACTCTTACAATATGATATATAAACATGAAAAGTGTATTCCAAGTCATCAGTGCTTTCAAGATTTAACAGTGGGGAAATATATTTTGGCCGAAACATATGAAGCCTGCCACCATGACAAGATAGACTGTTTTTAGCAGAACCCTACATTAACACTAGCTGCACTACCTTTTCCAATGCCCCTGATACCTACTGCCCTCTATATAAGACCTTCCGACACAATGACTTCTAAAAAAGTCTACCTGAGACCTACCGGCCTCTATAAAAGACCCCGGGACACCTACCAACCTCTATATAAGACCTGTGGACACCTACCAACCTCAGATACCAACCTCTGTGTAAGCCCTCCAAATATCTACCAGCCTGTATATAAGACCCCCTGACACTCACTTACATCTATATAAGACATCTGGACACCTACCTATCTCTATATAAGACCCACTGACACCTACCTACCTCTATGTAAGACTACAGACACCTACCTACCTACCAGACCCCTGACACCCTACCTACCTCTATAAAAGACCCCCTGACACCTACTTACCTCTTTAAAAGACTCCAGACACCTACCTACCTCTATATAGGACCCACTGATTCCCATATATTTATAGATCTTCCATCACCATGAAGTGCAGGGAGGTAATTAGAGGGGCCCCTCTGTCCCATCCAGGAATCCTGACCTCAAGAGAAGATGACCCCTGAACAAAAGGAGTGCATGGGGGCAAATAAAAAAGATCCCCTCCCATCCATCCAGGAATACAGACAAATATAGGGAGACCCCTATCCAGGAAAAAATAAACCCCCTCCCCTTGCAGTTAAAGGAGTCTCTCAGCTAAATAGACTGCAGGGGGTGACCAGAGGGGACCCCAACACAGACCCCCCTCTGCCCACTACCCTCCAGGAGAATGACACCCTCACTTAGGAGGAATTCAGAAGAGTGATCAGAGGGGCCCCCCACACATACCTCTGCCACCCTTCTCCAATTAAAGAAGACACCCAGCTAGGACCACTGCAAGGGTAATCAGGGAGGACCCCCACACATACCCCCCCTGCTCAACCTTCTCCAAAAAAGGAGACCCCCCTAGCTAGGAAGATTGTAGGGGGATGATCAGAGGGGACCCCCACACAAACTGCCCTGCCCACCCCCCTGAAGAAGAAGAAGAACCAGCGCCTAAGAGAACTGGAGGAGGTCTTTAGAGGTGACCTCCACACAGACCCCTCACCCACTTTTCCCCAGTAAAAGGAGACCCCCAGCTAGGACTGCAGGGGGTTTTCAGACATGACCCCAACACAGACTTCCCCACCTACCCTTCTCCAGTAAAAAAAGACCCTCAGCTAGGATGACTGCAGGGGGTTCCCAGTGGGGACCCCAAAACGGACCCCCCCCCCGGCCCACCACCCCTCTAGGAGGAGGAAATCCCTAGTTAGTAGGACTGCAGGGGGTGATCAGAGGGGACCCCAACACAGACCCATCCTGTCCATCGTTCTCCAGTAAAGGGAGACCCCTAGCTAGGAGGAGCGCAGCCAGAGGCAGATGATGAGGCGGAGCAAGCAGACACTTCATACAGTACTTGCAATGTAGCCGGATGCTGCAGGGGAGGAGCTTCAGGCCCTGAAATATATTGAATGTCAAGGGAAGAGATTCTGAAGCTGTTTATGCTGCTGGAAAAATCGGGACACAGGGTGGGACAAAATCAACATGGGCAGATGATTAGGGTGTGCCTAGGGACATACCGTGCACACGCCTATGGCTGGTAGTGATCCTTCCTGGAGACTGCAGAGATCCTGTCCACGTCCAGCTGTAGATCATCGTCTCCTGAGCCCTCCCAGCCCTGTCACCGAGGTTGGGAGTATTCGGGGCGCATCTCTCTGCTCCCCAAGGACACTCTAAAGGGCTGCCAATCAGCTCGCAAGAAACTGGCACATGATGACAAAACCCCTCACCCCTCTCCATAGCAGCAGTGTGTCCAGCGTCCCGCTGCCAATAAAGGTAAAGGTTTTTTTTTTTTAATGCTGATGCTACGGTGACTAGCCTTGGGGGGGGGGCCCCTTGCGCCCCCTATTGACAAGCCGCCACTGGCTGCTGCACAGGGATTTACAGATGATGTCAAGACATATTCAAAGTTAAATTCATACATGTGTTGTATGAAAAATATATGTATTTTTTTAAACAAATACATAACTTTAACAAATCGTGTTTTTTTAACATTTTCATAGAGTTTTCTTTTCTGTTCAACATTTTTATATCACTCATATTTGATGCACATTAAAGTCCTCTACATCTGCTGGATCTCAGCTAATACTGCTTGCTTTTCACCCCCTCATCACTTTAAGTGATACATATCTTTAGTCTCATATGGATATTGTCAGGATAAAAGAAGGCTAATTTTAATATTTCTGGGATTTTCTTACATCCATAAAAATACACAATAAATTTTGGTAATATGGTTCTAGAGGGAAATTTAATCTATTAACTGCTAAACAGTATGTCCAAAGTGTGCATGTTTCTGTAGGGCAGAATATTCTTCAACCCATTTCTGAGATTGAATAACATTTACTCCTACATTAGAGGAAAATACAAGAAAATGTTTTATTTTTTTTATTTTGGAAGGGAAGATTATACCCATTCTGAATTGACTGGAATGAGCAACTCATTGGTTGCAGTGCCATTGTCATACTAACCTTTCCTAAAGATTGCATGTTTTAAAAGTTCACAAGTTTTCCATCAATTATGTTGATTAACTATACCATTTGTTCACCAATGGAATTACATTTTAAAATAGTAGGTGTAGAGTGTTTTCTATATTTAGGTGAAAATCATATCACATTTTAGAAGGCATTTATACAGAAATGCTAAAATTCTTAAAGTTCCACAGAGGTTCTTTCACAACTATATTTCACAAATTTCAAATCTTGTGGTGTAAAGTTTAGGGAAGTCATCAGATAGTTCATTGACCAGCTGTTTTCCAAGTCTATTCATGGAAAAAGAACTGTCAATAGACCCGTGTACGTTCTAGACTACAGTATGCTTTGACTTGAGCATGGTTGAAAATTGTTTTGTTAAAGTTTACTGCCACGTTACATATCAGGTAGCTTTACCTACATTTTCTGCAGTCTTCTACCTCTGTTTGAAGTCTTCAAAGTCATCTTCAAGCCGCATCAGAATCTATCTACCTTATTTATTTATTACAGGTATTTATATAGTGCTGACAATTAATGCAGCTCTTTACATTCACACCAATCCCTGTCCTAAAGGAGCTTAAAATCTAAGGTTTCTATCTCACATGCACACATACTAGCCAGAAGGTTGATTATCTTCATACATTCTATGCATGAAGATAAAACACCTCCTGTGTGTCCCTCAGTCCCCCCACACTTACCTGAGCCCATCTCAACCCAGCAATGTTGCACAAGAGTCATGGCTGGCCAAGACTCTCTCTTCTCCTTGACTGAGAGAGTAGCGGGGTGCCATTGGCTCACACTGTTGTCAATCAAAGTTAGTGAGCCAATTAGTAGAGAGAGGAGGCATGACCGAGCCACAACTTTGTGTCTGAATGGACACACAGGACAGCGGCTTGGCTCAGGTGCCCCCATAGCATTCTGCTTGCTGTAGGGAAACTCTGCAGGAGGGAGGGGCCAGGAGTACAGGCGAGGGACCCGAGAAGAGGAGGATTCCGGCTGCTCTGTGCAAAACCACTGCACAGAGCAGGTAAATATGACATGTTCTTTATTTTTAAACAAGACTTTACTATTACTTTAATTTAGACTGAAGCAAAGGATGTCTGAAGAACATAAAAACAAAACAACTATTGACAGTATTTGGTAGTCTGGGGCAGCACTTTTCTATGACTATGTATAGTGGATGCCAGAAGTGCAAATAAAATATAGATGAAAAATTAACATATTTATTTAACCACTTGCCAACTGGCCATAGACAAATGATGTCCTGGTCGGCAAGTGGAATACTGGGGTTATGGCTGCAGCAAAATGCCATAGCCCTGGTATTGTCTTTTTTAGCCAGCAATTTTCTACAAGATAAAAGTAGTGCCGAATTTAACACTGGATTACTTTTAGAAGTGGCGAGAAGGGTGCCCCCCCCCCCCCCGCCTGCCACATCCTGGTGGTTCCCGAGCTTACCTGACTGATAGGTGGAGCCTGGGACCCATCCAGCAGCGGCAGTGGCTTGCAATTGTAATGAGTGAAGGCAAGATGCCTCCCGCATATCTCTATGGCCTGGGAGGACCAGAGTGATGCCGTCAATTCACATTCCTCCAACATGTAAACAATTTTTTTTTTAATCTTTTGCTTTTAAAGGTAGAGGAGAGATGTGGGGGTTATAGACCCCAGATCTCTCCATAAAGAGGACCTGTCATGCCGTATTGCTATCGCAAGGGATGTTTATTTAAATTTCTAAATTAATTTCCTGTGATAGCAAAAAAGTGAGCAAAAAAAAAAAATGTAAAGGGGCAGTGTAAAAATAAACAAACTGGAATAAAATAAATATTAATAATAAAAAAAAACATTAGGGCATCTCCGTCTCCCATGCTCACGTGCAGTGGTGAACGCATACATAGGTCATGCCCATATATGTAAACTGTGTTCAAACCATACATGTGAGGTATCACATCAGAGCGCGATCAATCATTCTAGTACTAGATCTGGATGAAAAAATTTAACCGGTGACGTCACTAGCAAATGCGCTCTTTAGAGCTTGTGCCGTAAGCGCTGGCTCCAGTGTGCATGCATGGGAGTGACGTCATTGTGGCCCTGGCCACTCATGTACCCATAGGCTGTGAACCCGGAAGGAAGACCAGGTGAAGATGGAAGCCCTGTCAGCGGGGAACGCACACCACCAGAAGGTTTAGTTTTAAGGTAAGTCTCATCTATGGAATGCATACTAGCGATTCATACTAGCACATTATGCATTTGTCTGTTTTTTTGCAGCGGTTTACTACCACTACCACTACAAAACTACATTGTTTTCCCTGAAAATGTTTTATCTTAATAATTATTATTACTCTCAACTGTAAAGTTTATTTAAATTTTGGGTTGCTCCCCTACCCCAATTTCACCTCTATTTTGGTCAAGTTATGACAAATAGCTTTAAAATCAAATATTCAAGTAACCCTATGTTGTCTTTGGCTCCACTTGCTTCCAATAAAAATATTTCCATGATATTTCCTGGTCAAGAATGGTTTTGCACTCCCATGCAAGTCAATGGCAATCCAAAAAAATGTTTGAAGAAGGTCAAATGCAAGTCAGAAGGAGGTCATCTGTAGGCCAAATGCATATGCAATGAACTCTAAAAATTCTCAGAAGCAGCTGAAACTGATGTCAAACTGATACTGTTGACACAGGCCCTGTGTTTTAGCCCTGGTTCACACCAGTGTGTGCAATTTGATAGTTCAAATTTGCATGACAAGTCGCACCCCATTGCCGCAATGGAACCGTTCAAATTAATATTATGAAGGTATCTATGCTTGTGAAAATGATAATCAATAATTAGCTGCTGCTGATGTTAAAGGTAGGTTCCTTTTACAGTGAATAAAAAATTGGATATCAGCGCTGCAACATCAATAATGTGCAATACATATGTGAATCAATAAATAAAAAAATAAATAAATGCTATACACATGTGAATCAATAAATACAATTAAAAAAAAAGTTCTTCTGTGCTTCTTAACCATTCAAATTGTTGAAACTCTGAAAAAGGTTCCTGTACTACTTTTTTTGCGATTGCATTGTGACTTTGTGCATTGACTTCTGTTATTAAAGTTGCAAACCACAATAAAATCAGAGGTCCAACTCGCACCGATTATTTCAAAGCTGCACTGGTGTGAACTAGGGCTTGCTTACAGCCAAACAAGTAATTGCCAAGGTGTTGAAAAACAATCAATCACTTTCATGGAAATAAAACATAGAATAAATAATTTCATGATACATTAAAAATGTTCCAGCGTACTATCTGACAAGCATGGCAAATTTCCAACAATCTGCAGGCCTTGGACCACATATGCACTTCCGGAAATGCACCTATCCAGTCTAACCACATTGATAACCTAATTTCTTTCAGATTATTATATTAATAAAATTATTATTATTATAGTATTTATGATTTTATATAAATAATATTATTTGATATTATATTATATTATCCTCTGAACTTTTGTACCTCCCCTTCCTTCCCCTAGATACGTCCATTAATACTACATCTCTCTTCATCTCCATTCTCTCCTTTTACTTTCTTTGTTCTGCAAAGCTTTTAACGTATAAACATTGCCGATACCACACTTCTGGTATTCTAACGTCCCTCTTAATAAAAATATGGACAATGATTGATAATCTGAAAGTAACACTTGAGAATGGTATTGAATCATTGTCCTGGATTTCTGACACACATTATGATGCCTTATATAACTGACTCAGTAACCATTATATTTGTGCCATTATTCTGAAAAATCAATAAATATATTGAAATTGAAATATTTCTTTTGATTCTCCTAGTAAGTTTGTCTGAGGACACCTGTGAGAGTTACGAAATATGGTTGACATGTTTTGCTAGAACACAATAAAAAGAAAAAAAACATATGCAGTATATCTCTGTAACACATGGACTTTCCCTTGTGTTCTTTAAAAAGCCTACAAATACAGAAAAAAACCAGCTGATCCTTGCAGAAATGAATTTAGCTGCTAATCTTCTGTTGTGGGCTTACGACGATGTGCCAACAAATGTCAGCCCTGCCCAGCTCTGTTTTCCTGAACTACAAATCACCCCCCTCTCCTTATCTACGCAACATAGGGGGAAGGGGGTTTCCTGTAGTTCTAAGAAGTGAGCTTGGCATAGGTAATTAGATTGCTTGAGACAGCATGCATTGTCAGCAGTTGACATAGAAGCAACTTTTACAACTCCAAGAGACTTCTCACCTCCAGCTCCCGGGACTTAGATTCATCCTTATATGGAGTAGGGGTCATCATTAGGGATTGGGGAAGAGCTCAGCCGTATTTGGATTCTAGTCTGAATCCACCTCCACCTGAGTGAGTCCACCAGGACTTGGGCACTCCTCACTCCGCAGCGCCATGCATTCAAGGGGCATGTACACGTCCAACTGTGCGACTCAATCACATATGATAGGCTAAGTGCAATGACCGTTTCCTAGTGGCCTTGCTCAGGTGGTTTTGGACTAGAACTTGAACACATCTGAATTCATCCCTAGTTACATATACAACCTAACTATACAATCTTAGTACAATTAGTTTAAGATTTACCAAAACTATGTAATATGAGCACCTACCTTATTCAACCAATTAAATTGTATCCCATCAGGCAGGCCCTTGCTCTAAAAGAGGTTTTGCAGCCAGATTGTAATGTTTGTGGTGAGCTTAAAGATAAACTCTACTCTTACTTGCAAAATAAAATGTTTAAATCCTAAAACTTTTCCCTGTATAAAGCCTCATGCACACAGGCCATTAAAAAAAATTAGCTGCAAAGCCAGTACCGAAGACAGGAAAAAGCGGCAGTAAAAAGGCGCTATTAAAAGCGTTTTGCATTGGCGTTGCTTAGCCATGTTAGCGTTTAGCAGCATTTTTTTGCCATCTTCTATTTTTCACCCCCACATCCAATTAATACAGCTTAAAATTGATTGATGCGGCTTAACACCGTATACAGCGGTAACGTGCGTTTAGCTGCATCAAGAGTTTTTACAGCTGTAATATTGCTGCTCACGAACACCCTGTTTTTTTTTTTTTTCACCCCCAAATCCAATTAATACAGCTTAAAAACGATTGATGCGGCTTAACACCGTATACAGCGGTAACGTGCGTTTAGCTGCATCAAGAGTTTTTACAGCTGTAATACTGCTGCTCGCGAACACCCTGGGTTTTTTTTTTTTTGCAGCTTGAAACATCTATGCCACTTACAGCTCCTAAAAGCCTATGTGTGCGAGGACACATTGAATAACATGGAGAGGCGTTTTTAAGCTATAAAAAAAAAAAAAAACCTGACGCTCCTATGTGCAGCTTTAAAAATTTCCAGTGTGCATGAGTCCTAAAAGTAAGAAAAAACATATTTACTAGTCCATAGAGTCCATTGTTGTCTTGCTTGTAGGGAAAGCAAGAAGTTCTCCATACACTGCTCCTTTGCGCTCTGCCATCTTGAATTGAGATCCAATGCATGCACAGACACGCAGCTGGGATCTTTTCCAGTACTCACAACATGTCTGCGCATGTGCCGGACCTCTATCTCTTGCACATGGGTAGTCATGCCATGGGCCCTGCCAGTAGGGTTGCCACCTCATCCCTTTAAACCAGAACACATATTAATTACACAGGTGGCTGTGGCTGATTAAGGTGGTACTTAAACTCACTTAGTGCCTTATGTGCATTGTATTAGCCTCAGAACCTGTGTAATTAATATGTGTCCTGGTTTAAAGGGATGAGGTGGCAACCTTACCTGCCAGTAAACTGACAGAGACCCCACACTGTTTTTGCACATGTGCAAGGTCCTGCAAGCTGAAATCCTAGAAGGCAGTTCCTAGGGTTGCATGCATGTGCAGGAACGCTACTAAGTGGTCCAGGTACGTCATCCTTCTCTAGGAGAGAATGAAGGACCTTGACTTTAGGGGGAAAAAAGTTATTACCTAAACATTTTTTTTTAGCAATTGTGGTATAGGGTGGAGAAGAGGCAGGGCAGAAGAACATTTCAAAAGAGGCAGGGGCGTAACTACAGGGGTTGCAGGGGTTGCAATCGCAACCGGGCCCCATGCTCAAGGGGGCCCATGTGGCTCCCCTGTACACCTGAATAGGAGGGGCAGCGGGGGCAGCATGTAGAGAAATCACTGTCCACCTTTTTTCCTTCTGTAGATGCAGGAGGAAAATGGAGGAGATTGGTTCCTCTGTACGCTGCCCCCCGCCACTTCTCCTATCCAGTATACTTGTGTTCTGCTGTCTCTGGGCCCCTGTGTGCTCCCCTGGTCCCCCCCTTCTGTGCTGCCCCCCCCTTCAGAATGCTCCCTTCCCTCTCCTGCCGGCTGCTGCAGGGGATGTGTCATAATAGAGAACCAGGAAGGGGTCGGTAAATATGTAATTTACAAGCTCCTTCCTTTTCTGAATGGACAGAGTCATAGTCAGTGAGATTGTCAAAAAATTAAATAAAATGATAAAAATAATACAATTAAAATACCACAAAAAAAAAACTACTGACACCAGCGGGTGAACTTCCAGGATCGCAAAGGTCACACTTGCGACAGGGCCCTGGCATTCCATCGCCGTGGGTAGGCCCCAAGATGGCAGGAAGGGGGCCCACTGCAGAACTTGTTAAAGGGTCCCGCTGCGGGACCGTAATAAAGGGCCCTGCAACTAGAGTAAAGGGCCCCAGGGGTCCAGGGGGCCCTTCATGGTTTCTTGCACCGGGGCCCTGAAGGTTCTAGTTACGCCTCTGAAAAGAGGTGAAGGTCAGCTTTAAGTTCAGCCTAAAGAAGGGGGCAAATCATTATTTCACAGGTAAGCCTGCCTATTTATTAAATAATATATAATTGAATATTTGGATTTTTGTACAAGGCCAAGTCTCTCTTTAAGGCTCATGCTGCTTTTGTTCCTTGACAACGAGTCTGTGTGTATTTGTGCTTGTAAGCAGACCTGGTTATTTTTATTTATTCTGACTAGCTTTGGTTTCTTTAAACCCTGTACTGCAGACAGGAAAGCCCTGTTCAAGTGTGCAGTGACTGAAGTGCTGTGGTTTAAATGGTTTTTCCCTGGATCTCCCTCACAGCCAGCAGTTGTCTGATTTCAATCAGTGGCAGCTCTCACCACATGTCCAGACATCAATCTTCTCCAGACCGTGGGTGAGTGTGTCTCAGCATGGAGTATGTTCCAAGTAAAAAATAGACTCCCTTGCCACTTTTCACTGCACAGCCAATAGTAACCTTTCTAGCTGGTATTTACTTGGAAGAAATGACATTCTGGAGCTATTAACATTATTATTAAACATGATGACAGATACACTTTAAACCATAAAATGCAAACATTTGAAACAATCTTGAAGTCAAGAAATCACAACTGTAACCCTTACCAGTTACTAATATTACATTTTTTGGTCACATGACTTTCATGAACTAATGACTGTTGCTATTGGTTACTGCACATTAGCAATACTCCTTGCACAACGTTGTATAGTAAACCTTTGAGCAACTCAGATTTTTTATTTTTTTTTATTTAGTTTTATGTTATGAAAGATTGTATCAAAAAAGAGAGTATTTAATAATGATTTAATGAAAGAAGACCTGTTGCTAGAAGTTGGTAAGTTAAATGTGCACCTACACTATATTACCAAAAGTATCGGGACGCCTTCCTTTATAAGCACATGAACTTTAATGGCATCCCAATCTTAAGCCTGGTACACAGGATCAGATTATCAGGATGGATATTCCTCCGTTTTTTTGTTGCATGCTAGTCTCATATCAAAAGTAAAGAGGTTACTCAACATAAATGTTTGTACAACAGAATATGACTTCAGAAGGAATGTAATGTGTTGAATTGTTTTGTATGTATTCTTTCATTTCCGGGCATGCGTGGTCTTGCTTTTACAAATTTTTTCAGACGAAAACTACTAATTAAACGAAAATCGGAAGTTATGTTCACGTACAATAACAATTTTATAGCCTGCACCTTCAGTTTTTATTGTCCGAAAAGTCAGATTCTGCTGTCGAAAGCACTTTACTAATGATCAAAAAATCAGCAGATTTCTTATTGTGTGTACAGGCCTTAAGTCTTTAGGGTTCAATATTGACCCACCCTTTGCAGCTATAGCAGCTTCAACTTTTCTGGGAAGGCTGTTCACAAGGTTCAGAAGTGTGTCTATGGGAATGTTTGACCATTCTTCCAGAAGTACATTTGTGAGTTCAGGTACTGATGTTGGGCAAGAAGGCCTGGCTTACAGTCTTCACTCTAATTCATCCCAAAGGTGTTCTGATCGGGTTGAGGTTAGGACTCTGTGCAGGCCAGTCAATTTCCTCCACCCCAAACTCGCTCATCCTTGTCTTTATGGACCTTGCTTTGTGCACTGGTGTGCAGTGATGTTGGAACAGGAAGGGGTCATCCACAAACTGTTCCCAAAAAGTTGGGAGCATGAAATTGTTCAAAATCTCTTGGTATGCTGACACCTTAAGAGTTCCCTTTACTGGAACTAAGGGGCCAAGCCCAACCCCTGAACAACAATCCCACACCATAATCCACCTTCACCAAACAATTTGAACCAGTGCACAAGCAAGGTCCATAAATACATGGATGAGCAAGTCTGGGGTGAAGGAACTTGAATGGCCTGCGCAGAGTCCTGACCTCAACCCAATAGAACACCTGTGGGATGAATTAGAGCAGAGATTGCGAGCCAGGCCTTCTCTCCAACATCAGTGCCCGACCTCACAATGCGTTTCTGGAAGAATGGTCAAACATTCCCATAGACACACTCCTAAACCTTGTGGAGAGCCTTTCCAGAAGAGTTGAAGCTGCTGTAGCTGCAAAGAGTGGGTCAACTCAATATTGAACCCTACGGACTAAGACTGGGATACCATTAAAGTGTATGTGCATGTAAAGGCAGGCATCCCAATACTTTTGACAATATAGTGTATTTTCAAGGCCAAATTTTAATAATATGTCTACATAGGCTAAAGCAAACATTTTTTTTTCCATATGGAATTATTCAGCCTGACCAATGTAAGAAAGAAACATCTACAGGCACATGGAAAAGCAACTAATGTTGCCTGCCTGTAAACTAAAGAGAGTAATTCTTTTCATATAATAGTCCCAACCACCTAAATACTTTTTGGTTTTAATCTTAAAGTGTTTGTTACCCCAACACTTTATATTCCTGATATGTGCCTGCTGTACCATGTACTTGTATTAAAAAAGTATCCTGTTCTCTTTGTATTGCTTCCTTTGTGTGAAATCCCTGGTGTTCCTTCCAGTTTCTCTGCTTTCCTATTAAAATCTGATCACAATAAGCAGAACACACCGTGGTCAGTTCTCTAGCTATGTTGGAAACTCCGCCTGCTCTCCTTCAACAATAAGATTTATCTCTGACCCCCCTGCTGTTGCACAGCCATTCAGGGAAGATCAGTGTGCCACTGCTTCTCCTCCCCTCAGCTTCTATGCAGCTGAGAACAGAGGGAATGTGATCACTTATTTTAAAAAAAGGTATTTATTATGTATTTTTATATCTATAGAAAAATGTTTTGCCTCTCATTTCTATTTTAAAGTGAATGGGTTGTTTTACAAGGTGATCATTCACATTCAATTTAAAGAAAAACTGTTCTCTTAAATTTACAATACCACAAATGACAAGAAATAAAAATGTAAAAAAACACATTCAGTGAAAAAGATATACAGGGAGCTTCCTTTCATCTATTAATCATGCATCAACATTTCTTTCATAAGGAGCGCCTATTTAATTAGTGTATACACTATAAATAATGTTCACATCCAAATAGTGCATAAGAGCACATAAGAGTAGAAAGTATATTACATGTCAATATGATCTCTGCACATGAGTGCAACCTTTTAATTGGCTATAAAATTTTCTTCTATAGTACTTCACAATTGCAAGCTTTTTGATTTATAGGGATTCTTTACTCATCTGTGGTCCAGAGTTATGATCAGCCGTTTTGTGGAGCGATGTTAGACTTTCCGTCAACAGGAGGTCAAATGTTATTGTGAGTTATTTTGTTATGGGGATCGATATTGGGTTCTTTTTTTTTTTTCACCATCTGAATAATCACGAAAGCGGTCTAAGAAAGAACTTTTTTCTCTGGATTCAGTGTGCTCCTTCGGACTATTTTTGGTTTTGATATTGTTCTGGAAATTTTATAGATAGGTAACTCCTATCCTTATATTGAATAGTGGTTCCAAATTAGGAACTACTGCAGTAGGGAACAGACACAAAAAGATACACTCAGCATCTTTCCAAACAACTGTTCTGATTATTTGACGCAATTGACGTTTTTTTTTATACACATGATTACGTAGGTATCACATTAATATTACAATTGAACTTTTATGGTAACAAGAGGCTTAACATAGGCAGGCTCATTCTAATCAGGACTCAAAAGAATGCAAACATTTAATGAAAATGAGTGTCATGTGCACAATGAGTGCATTGTGAAATGCATAGGCAAACATGCAAAAGAGAATAAAATTATATAGAGATTTTACAATTTCCTTATCAATAATATTTATAGTATATAACAGCCTTTTTCAACCAGGGTGCCCAGGCACCCTGGGGTGCCTTGAGGTTTCTTCAGGGGTGCCTTGGCAAAATGCTTAAAGATTTCCCAAAAAAATGTATACAAACCAGTTGATGAATCAAGCCTACCTTTTAGTTGCACAAAGCCATAGGTTTTGTATTGTGCATCATTTCGACCTTCCAGCCTCCGGCATTCTAAAAACCAGGTATGTCATCAGTGTTGATAAGAAGGGCGTTGATAGCTTGTACAGCATCCTTGTTTGAACCTCCCCTGCCCCTCTCCCTCAAAACTGGGGTCACATTAGCTGAGTGATGGAGAGAAACTGAGGGAGAGGAGAAACACGGGAATATTAGTCAGTGCCAGTGTTCAAAAGTGTGTTTGCTTTGGAAGAATACATCAACCTCTTATGTTGGGTGTCCCACATGTGTTGATGCTGCCGCATTATGTAAAACTATTAGAATAGTTTTTTACATTTTAGAATGGGGTGCCTCGAGATTGTCCATAATTTTAAAGTGTGCCTTGACTGAAAAAAGGTTGGGAAATACTGGTATATACTACTCATATAGGCACTTCTTATGAAAGAAAGGGCTTTGCTTCCTCATGTCATAGCCTCCAGCACACAGTTGCACAAAACATCTAGCTAATGTCTAAAATTGGGACCACATTTTATTACTTGGAAGGGGAAGGGAAGGCAAAAGGCTGCAAAATCACGGTAAAACCACACTGTTTTGCCTGTTCCCGCGTCCGGCGGTCAACCTAGTCTGTGTGTACATGAAGCCTAAATTGTTAGGATAACAATAGGTTAGAATCCTGAAATAGTATCAATGTATAAAGTGGAAGACTCAAACCAACAGACCCATATTTTAAAGTGTTTGTCAATAAAACCTCTGGGTAAATGCATTAGTTCTTCCATAAGGCATAAGTCATTAACCTTGGGTAACCAATGAGTTAAAAAAGCAACAGTTTTTTGCCCCCTAAAAAGCAGATTTTAAAGATTTAGCTGCATTTATTAAATGAGCGGTAATATACCTCCTATATCAGCCTATTGGTTCTGTTGTACAATGAAATAAAATCGTCCAGGGCTCGTAACGAAGATTATCACCTTGTATAACAGAGATCATGTAAACAAAAGGTGCAGCGCTAGACTTGAATAACCTAAACCAATGATGATGAACCTATTAAGGCAACATAAAATGAACTGAGTCAATGATGAAAATGTATAAATCTGTTGAACATATTCAAATGTCTCAAAAGTGAAAAAAATGTAAAAGTGATAAAAAAGGTAAAAATTCTTATTGCCACAGTAAACGTGAAACCAAAATTCTTCAAAATTGTGCTGCAAATGGTGAGTAAAGACAAAATTGTTATGACACAGTACCAATCATTTAAGGAGGCTTAGCAGAGTGAATGGATCCAGTTTGGCTTACGCCTAGTGGGTCGACTCATGCATTGGTGTATATACACCTTGTGTACCGAGGAAGATGTTGAATGGCACCTCACATCAATCTCCTTCACAATTCCTTGTATCAGTCAGGGTATGTAGTAGATATATACTATCCCACAATGGATCAAATGTTACGGAAAGGAAACAAAAATGCTTCACATAGTGTAAAACCATAAAGGAAAGGCATTTATTAAAAGTTCAGAACACTTACAGTTAATTAGAATAAAAAGCGCTTCTCAAAAATAGATCTGTATACAGCTTCAATCTGCAGTAGCATAGACAGGACTCTACTTAGACATCATCTGTGTATATATATATATATGTATATATATATGTGTGTATATATATATATATATATATATATATATATATATATATATATACAATATCTCACAAAAGTGAGTATACCCCTTACATTTTTGTAAATCTTTTATTCTATCTTTTCATGTGACAACACTGAAGAAATTACACTTTGCTACAATGTAAAGTAGTGAGTGTACAGCTTGTATAACAGTGTAAATTTGCAGTCCCCTCAAAATAACTCAACACACAGCCATTAACATCTAAACCGCTGGCAACAAAAGTGAGTACACCCCTAAATGAAAATGTCCAAAATCATCCCAATTACCCATTTTCCCTCCCCGGTGTCATGAGACTCGTTAAAGGTTACAAGATCTCAGGTGTGAATGGGGAGCAGGTGTTAATTTGGTGTTATCACTCTCACTCTCACTCTCTCATAGTTCCACATAGCACCTAATGGCAAAGAACTCTCTGATGATCTGAAAAAAAGAATTGTTGCTCTTCATGAAGATGGCCTAGGCTATAAGAAGATTGCCAAGACCCTGAAACTGAGCAGCAGCATGGTGGCCAAGATCATAGAGCGGTTTAATAGGACAGGTTCCACTCAGAATAGGCCTTGCCATGGTTGACCAAAGAGGTTGAGTGCACAAGCTCACCCTCATATCCAGAGGTTGTCTTTGGGAAATAGATGTTTGAGTGCTGCCAGCATTGCTGCAGAGGTTGAAGCAGTGGGGGGCAACCTGTCAGTGCTCAGACCATACGCCGCACAGTGCATCAAATGGGACTGCATGGCTGTTGTCCCAGAAGGAAGCCTCTTCTAAAGATGATGCACAAGAAAGCCTGCAAACAATTTGCTGAAGACAAACAGACTAAGGACATGGATTACTGGAAACCATGCCCTGTGGTCTGATGAAACCAAGATAAACGCGTTTGGTTCAGATGGTTTCAAGCGTGTACGGTGGCAACCAGGTGAGAAGTACAAAGACAAGTTTGTCTTGCCTACAGTCAAGCATGGTGGTGGGAGTGTCATGGTCTGGGGCTGCATGAGTGCTGCCTGCACTGGGGAGCTACAGTTTATTGAGGGAACCATAAATGCCAACATGTACTGTGACATACTGAAGCACAGCATGATCCTCTTCCTTCGGAGACGGAGCCGCAGGGCAGTTTTTCCAACATGATAATGACCCCAAACACACCTCCAAGACGACCACTGCCTTGCTAAAGAAGCTGAGGGTAAAGGTGATTGACTGGCCAAGCATGTCTTCAGACCTAAACCCTATTGAGCATCTATGGGGCATCCTCAAACGGAAGGTGGAGGAGCGCAAGGTCTCTAATATTCACCAGCTTTGTGATGTCACCTTGGAGGAGTGGAAGAGGACTCCAGTGGCAACCTGTGAAGCTCTGGTGAACTCCATGCCCAAGAGGGTTAAGGCAGTGCTTGGAAATAATGGTGGCCACACAAAATATTGACACGTTGGGCCCAATTTGGACATGTTTACCTAGGGGTGCACTCACTTTTGTTGCCAGCGGTTTAGACATTAATGGTTGTGGGTTGAGTTATTTTGAGGGGACAACTGTTATACAAGTTGTACACTCACTACTTTATATTGTAGCAAAATGTCATTTCTTCAGTGTTATCACATGAAAAGATATAATAAAATCTTTACAAAATTGTGAGGGGTGTGCTCACTTTTGTGAGATGCTGTGTGTATATATATATATATATATATATATATATATATATATATATATATATATATATATATATATATATATATATCCCTTTTTGGGAATGGTACAGTATTACCTGTTCTAGAAAGTCACAGGTTGTGCAGATTTAATATTGAGCTTGTAGATCCAGAGTTTCCTATTACAAATTTATGTCAAGGTCCATTCATTTAAGTTAACTTACAGAATGGCTCAGTGAACTCTGCATATTGTGTAGATGAAAACACAGAGAATCAATGTAACAACTATAAGGGATTTGTGTAATGGAAAGGGATATTAATATCAAACATAAAGCATTGTGCAGGTTGTCTTAGTATTTATAGAATGTGTTAAACCCATTTATAAACTCCTTCACTCTATTTGGAGTGTAGTGAAAAAACAGCAACAGCAAAATTGGATGCCTAATATTGAATGTTATTCATTTGCTCCTCAAGACAACCATGGTACCACAAATTTGGAAGTCATCCAGAGTGTTCAGTAGAAGAAAATAAGACACTGCTGTCAGTGGTTTTAAGCAGCCACTTTTTCAGAGAAGGAAAATTTGTTACAAATGACTTCTTCAGCATATGTTATTAATTTTATGGGATTGGCTATTTGCCAGTCAAGCTTCAGTACCAGTTTGATTACTTTAAGTTGAAACGAGAAGGACTCCTGAGGTCATTAACGAAGACGGACATAAACATTTTTAGTTTAACTGTTTTGGCGAGCCTTGCTACCTTGAGCACTTTATTCTGTGCATCTGCCAATTCCTCATTTATTATTGGGAGACTTTTAGCCAAAGGTGGAGTTCTGTGTACGAAGCAAATATGAAAAGGTTCTCTTGAATAAACTTGTGAGTAGCTTATTTTTGGAACAGAAACAAAATAAATCTGCATGTATACTTTTTATTTTGCAAAAAATAAACGTGTATTTGCCAAGACATCATTGAAAACTTATCCCATTCTTGGATCACAGTGTTTATGTCACATCATAGCCCGGTGATTTATTTAAGAATTACAGGAATTCTAAGTATTGATAAAAGCAGCATTATATGAAGAAGGACTGGAGAATGATCAATGATAGCGAGGACTGCTCTAAACTTCTGTGTTATTTGTTATTGTATATATGTTGGCAGCTTTGTTGTTTTCATTTTGCTACATGAAAATTAATACTAATGAAAGACTTATATTTGCGCTCTTTTGGACTTTTAAAGTCTATCAAAGATTTTTAAGAATAAAGTCATGATTTATGAGTTCCTCGTATGTTTGAGTTCAGAATTCTGAATAATAATATTTTATAGCCCAAAAAAAAGGCTAAGAAAAATGTATTTATTATTAAAACAAGGTATTTGACTAGGAGTTGGTGGGCACAGGGAATGTGTCTGCAACCCGCCTTTATCATTATGAATTATTTGACTGCAATTGTCATGATATCTTCAAATTAGTGAACCGGGTAAGATAAAAGACCTAAAAGATATATCAGCACTGTTAATATTTTGCCTTTAAAGTAAACATTTCAAATCTCCAAACATTTAAACACATTTGGACCTTAAGCCCCCATTCACACTACCGCGACGCTACTTCGGAGCGGCCGCCACGGACTTCATAACATTGAAGTCTATGGCGGTCGCCTCCTGGTCGCCCCAAAGAAGCTCCGGACCCTTTTTCTAGGTCGGAGCGACTTCTGTCGCTCCTATTAGAACGGGTCCGTAGCTTCCCTATGGGAGGCGACCTGCGGCGACCTGTGAGGCGACCAGGTCGCCTCACAGGTCGCCCTAGTGTGAACCGGCACTTATAGCCTGCTGTTATTCGAATGTTTCCACTTTTTCTTAAAGAGCAGTAGCCAAGACCTAATCTCATTACTAACCACTTCTGGCCTCGGTTGTACTGCTTACGGACATGTGTCATATCAGGGAAGAGGTGTCATTGACCTGTTGGCTGTAAATGACAGCCTGACTTCACCTTCCCTGTGCTGTGCAAGGAACACGATTCTCAAAGGGGGTGCAAGTAGGTTTAAGGAGAAATACAATGGTAGAGGCGCCTCTAAGAGTAGACTGTTACACACTTTAATGCACAGTTACAATATAGGCAACCCAGACAGAGTAGAGGATAAAAAGAGCACTTCAGATCAGATTAAAAGATTACACATATTGCAAAAGATCAGTATATGCTGGCTAGAAATACATAACAAAAGGTATAGTGCAGAATGTAAAAATTATAATTTATAAGAGCTAAGATCCTTAGAAATACAAACTGATGATACAAATATACATATGCAAATGGTTGTTAAAAAGAAATAGTAAATGAGACATAGTTAAAAAAAATCTATATATATATAAAAAAAAAAAAAAAATATATATATATATATATATATATATATATATATATATATATATATATATATATGTATATATATATATATATATGTATATATATATATATATATATATAGCCTGGTCGCACGGCTAGTATTGTTCAGACTGTTTGTTATTAAAGTTCTGCAAAGACAGTGACCTTTGAATTATGGGAGATATATTTCTGGGAGGAGCCAGGACCATAGACTGCTATGCGAAAGGACTCTTCTCCCAGGGAACAATGTGACTCGCGGAGCCTGCTCGGAGTGGCTTTATAAAGTGGGGTGGGATCAACTTTCACTCTCTTGCCTCAAGGACAGCGTGCTGTGCTGAAGGGGATGAGTTGCTGCGGATCGCAGAGGAGTAAGCTGGAGGCCTAGTAGTGGACACCGGAGTTGAGACGAGCGGTGCGGGTAGAGGAATCTCTGTAGTGTGACTGAGCGGAAGGGCGCCTGACAGGATGAGAGAGAGTCGCTGAGCAGAGCAGGGCCTGTTTGCAGAGTGGAGCGGAGCTCCAGGTATTGGGTGAGAGACATCCGGCATCTACATCTACATTTATTCACATACCTAGACATTTATTCTCATACCTAGAGTCAGAGCAGAATTGCCGAACTGTTTGAGTAGCAGGTGATACTGAGTTCAAAAATCTCCACTGGACACTGCAGTCATACATAGTGCGTGGTGAGTGAACAAGGCCTTAAGCCCTTTTACAGTACCAGGTTGTTTGCCTATTGGAAAGCATCAAGAACTGTTCTTATTCATCTTTATGGATTACAATTACTAACTACCTTGGGGATTACAGTTATTGATCACCTTTACTTGAATTACAATTACTTTCCTTGGATTGCCTGAGGATTTCTTGCCGGTGAATACTAGTGAGGTCTCACTCTCCAGGAGACTCTTGCAATCTAGTGTAAAGGGGGCCCCCATTAGTACACAGAGTGCACTCTGATATTTAGTTAGTACTGTTATACTAGCTATTCTATCGGTATTCTCTAACTTCGGTTAACCTTAATTTGTGGTCACTCTCCATCTACTGAAAAATTCAGTGTGTTTATATTATTATAGAATACAACCCTCTAGCATGTATATGTATGTGTATACATTATATATGTGTGGTTTGTATTCCAGATCCTGAGTGCTGAACCTTACTCGAGTTTTTGGTTGGGGACTCAGGATCTACATTCCTATTGATATTCTTGCATTATCATTGATTCTGTTTGTACTTTCTTTTAACTTCAAACCAAAGAGCAGTAAATGTAATCTTTTATTGCAATCTCTTGTGGTCTTGATCATTTAACATGACTGAACCAATAGTTTCAGTTGGGTTGGGAGTAGGCCTACACACATATAGTAATTAGAACCAAATAATAAATCAGTTTGTTTTGATCTTAGTTCTTATAATTTATAATTTGTACATTCTACACTGTACCTTTTGTTATGTATTTCTAGCCAGCATATACTGATCTTTTTCAGTATGTGTAATCTTTCATGAGCACCCCCCTAGTGTTATAAAGCTAGTATAGGACAAGTTCTTGTATCTCTGCCATGAAAAAAGAGCATGGCTGCCCTACTACTCGCAGCATGCACGCTCAGAAACGTGTCGCACCACGGTGACGCCATCCATACATGCCGCCGCACCATCTGTTTACAAAGTTTCATTCTGGACTATCATCCACCACTTGGCCGGCTTCCACAGTGATCAATGAGGCGCTGCTGTGTTAGCGGATGGCCACGTGTCCATCAAAGTCTTTTTCTGATTGTCCTTCAATCTGATGTGCTCTTTTTATCCTCTACTCCATGTGAGTTGCCTATATTGTAACTGTGCATTAAAGTGTATTACAATCTACTCTTAGAGGTGCCACTCCCTTTGTATTTCATTCAGAGCTTACTGGAACCGTGGTTTCTGTTCCTATTGATGGCAGCCCTAAGTTTCTAAACGTTTAACTATAATTAATTATATTCTCTCATACATGGACTTATTTATGGACCTTTATATGGATTTTTTTTTGGGCCTGCAGCCCATGCTCCTTTTAATCTAGGTTTTAGGAGAACAGGGTTTTTTTTTTATGCAGCTGGACAGGTTACATTTTAATAGAATTTCCTGTCATTATTCAAATATGAAAGGGTACTTTTAAATGCATTAAATTTCAAAATGTTGTTGCAAAAAAAAAAAAAAAAGAATATAATAAGATACAAAAAAACACCCATGCCTCTCTTCTCTTAAACAGAATGTATACAAACCTGATAAAGCAAGTCTGAAGTCTCTGATTTCTGAAATATCATACCTAATCCAGCACATTAATCACATATTAGGCACCTCCAGGTATTCTGTTTTCAATTTAAAGGGTAACTCCACTTTCGTGGGGAAAGAAAATAGCAAATAAAGAAAAAATATTATAGCATATACAATAGCAACAAATCATATTGTAATTGAATGTTATTAAAAATTACCTTTCCTTTTCAATCTGCAGCTGCTGTAATTTTCTTAAAATGTAATGCAATATGGCTACCTGGAGTTGTTCTGTACACATAATGTGTACTTACCACACCCCAGAAACATTATTTCCTGCTTGTGTGCTTGGCTCACTGATTTTCTCAGAAGTTTGCGCTAAGATACAAATCAGATTTCAGGCACCCCCTTCAAAAACAATGTAATTTTTGGTGAGATACTCCCAATAGGAACAGGTCCAAAAGGATGCAAGCCCAGCAGCTTTCCAGCCTTGATAATTATGAAACCACTCCCATCATTAGACTCACTTTCCTACTTGAGCACAGTCAAACACACATTTTTTTCAGAATAACACATGTTAGGAATCTGCAACGAAGTTTGTTAAAATCCTTGCAATATACATAGATCACACAGAGGGGAATGTTTTTTTCTCAACAAAAGTGGAGTTACGCTTTAAGCACGCTGGTTTCCTGGAATACCCAGGTGCACCAGGAGCATGACTCTGTAACGAATATGTACTTACAGTAGCCTCACCCTGCACAGAGATTTTCCAGTTAATGGGACAGAAATAAGCACTAGAAGACTGAGAGTGATTGTCATCGAGCAGGTTAACTGAGCAATGAACCCTTTACACACATACACATTAGCAGCCACCCTGTGTTTTAACAAAATCAAACTCCATTCACAGCATCTGCTGTTGCAATCTTGGCCTTATAAACTGGCTGTATTACTCACTGCCACGAAAAGACAGGAATGTAACAGAGTTCCTTCTATGGTAACTCCTTCACAGATGCCGGGTCTCTAGTTAAAGCATTCAGAGATTCAACTTAAAGCGGAGTTCCACCCTGGATTTTTTTTTTTTTTTTAATACCCCCGGGACAGTCAGGGCTAGTACATTCCACAATGGCTAGCCTCTGATCTGTCCCGGGTTGCACTTACCTGTTAGGACAAATACTTACCTTGCAAACGTCTTGTCCAGCGCTGCCATCTCAGATGTGGGCAGCTTGAAGCCAGCGAGATCCCCTTCGGCATCTTCTTCCGCCTTCTTTGGTCCCACGATGCTCTGCGCCGGCCCTGACGTCACTTCCGGGTCGCGCGCGTCATCCCTCTACAGCTTCTGGGCATGCCCAGAAGCTGTTTAGAAGGGGATGACGTGCGCGACCCGGAACTGACGTCGGGGCCGGTGCAGGCGCAATGATTCCTGGGAGCTATGACGTTCAGCTCCCAGGAATCATTGCAGAGCCAGGAAGTGACGACGGGTCGCGGCCGAGGAAGGAGGAAGAAGGAAGTAAGGTAAGTATATTTTCTTCGCTACGAGGTAAGTAAAAAAAAAAAAATGTGCGATTATCCATTTCTTTTTCAGGTGACCCGGAGCGAGAAGATGGAGGTAAGTATAAAAATAGGGTGGAACTCCACTTTAACAATGGTTTTTATGCACTGTATCATTCTAATAAAAACACAAGAAAAACTGTGGAAGAAATATCTACAGATTTTACAGAAAAAGATGTAAGTAAATTAAAGAGTTTAAAAATGATGATGCAGTGCAGGTTGGATCACTTTCAGAGTAAGGCCAATCTGATAAAGCAGAGTCACTGGCTCTCAGAATCATGACTCTCTGTGTTCTAAGTAGTTTTGATGGTAAACAGGTGATCAGAGTTGCTAATGTAACAGCTTTTCCTTAAAGGGATACTAAACACACACTGCTTAACTTACATTACCCCTTCTCTTTCTATATGTGGGTGATGGTACTGTAATTATGTTAATGAAAAAAAAGTACCCTTTTTCCTAATCCATATACAGCTGTCACATGACCCAGCTCCTTTTCAGCCTGTCTGTAGGGAAACAGTGGTAGGGGAAGCTCCTAGTCCTCTGCTGCTGGTCATATGTTAAAAAAGCCTTTGGAATATAGAGTGTTAAAAATAAATAGTTAGTTGTATTTAAGTGTGACACCATTGTTTTGCTCTCTTGTACATGGTATGTTATCCTTTTCCATGCTCTGTTTTCCTGTTTTACAGTATTTGACTGTTTCAGTTTATTTTCAATAAAATGCATTTTGAAAGTAAAAAAAAAAAAGAAAAAAATGATTAAAAAAATAAATAGTTAATATCAATAAAGTGTTTTAAATTGTCATACAAATATATATTTGAAATATTCATTATTTTTTGGCAATAACATGGTGTGGGCGGATTTCTTCCAGCCACAGGCTGAGTCACATGCCTCCAGCCTGTGTCTTAGAATAACAGGGAGGTGAAGCATCCATTAATCACAATGTAATATCCCACCCCCATTGTGTTTAGCTGGTTAGTGGGCATGAAGGAGGGATGGAGAGGGCTGTCATTTACCACTGTGTAAATGCCCACATGCATGACTACTTAGACACATGGGCTGCTCCGGTGTGATAGGTTGGAAATGCTCAGGGTAAAAATACACTGAAAACTGGGCAGGTGTCCTAGCTGTCAACACTGCTCTGCAAAATCACCAATTGCAGTGGGATAAACAAGTTTTTTTGTAGAATACAGAAAATGAATCCTATAGTGATTGAGTGAGTATGAACAGCATGTAATACACCATTTTTTGATCATTTTTAATGATGTGGGTTTGACACTTTAACCATCAACAGGGTGTTACTGAATTAACTATACCCAATTAAAAGCCCAAGGGGTGTGCTATATGTATGTTGGAGAGTATTTTATTTTGCATGCATACATCCTTAACCACTTGCCGGCCAGCCACCACATATATAGCGATCCTGTGGGCTCGAGCGCGCCGCTGGGGGCGTGTGCCCACTCGCCAACGAGGAAGCCAAGGCGCGGGGCCGGTGACCAAGATTGCAGCCAGGCACCCACGATCGCTCCCCGTGACAAGGGAATGGCGGTCTGCTGTAGTAAACACAGCAGACTGTTTTTCTCTCTGCTATCAACTCAGAGCCCCTGTGTTCCTGCTATTTAGGAACACAGGTAATCACTGCCCCTGTAGTTTCTTTCTTTCTCTAAATGTTCTTCTAGTAGGGGAAAAGAATATAAACAAAAAATATGTGTGTAAAAAAAAAAAAAAAAGGATACATAAAAAATAAAGATAAAATAGCAAGATTGAGCTTAATCTAGGTTAGTGTTAGTGTCAAGGTCAAAGGTTTTATGTTTTAGGCAGGGTTAAAATATTTTCCTTTTATTTATTGACAGTGTTAGTGTCGTTGGAAGTACAGTAATTTACTAATGGCAAATAAACTGTTCACTTTGTAAAGAAATCGCACTTTGCAAGGGAATTTCCCCAGAGGTTAGTGAATGAAGGGAAGCTCTTCTGGCTTTCATTATCCAATCGTGCGCAAGAAAAAAATGCTGTTTATTATCCTTGTACTTGAATGGGTATTCTTTGCAAAGTGAAATGGCAGCACTTTCACTCAGCCCTGGGGATAATTCGCTTGCAAAGTGCAACTTCCCTTGCTAAGTGAATTGACCGTTTTACTGTACTTTAGGAAATCAATCCTTTTGTGTTTAGGTAGGATTGCACACCATGTAAGCCCCCCCCCCCCCCCATACACACTTAACTAATATCTTTACTTTAGCTCTGACTGTAAGGTACAGTAGGGTCTTCTTTAAACAGAAGGTATTTTCTGCCTCACATTCTTCATAATCATAAAAATGGACATTATTACTTATTTTACAATAGTGTGTGGAGTCATGAAAATGATTCTGTTTTGCCCTGGAGCAAATTGTGCATCCAGAATTGTTGGTTTACTGAACATATATTGCCTTATATTTTAGAGCCATGTATTCCAAACTGCATACAGCATCATGATCTACAAAACAATAAAAGAGGGGGCGCACCGACCTAGGGCATTAGCATAACTCATATTTTATTAGAGAAATAAATATTGAGTGAATACTCACAAACTCACGTCATGCACAAGCATATCTAGAACAGCTGATAAGACTGCCTTCAAATCCACTATACTCCACTGATGGCATGGGAAACATTTTTGTCATGTTTGACCTTCACTTGTGCAGTGTAGGGAAACCAATGGTCCTACTGAGTGGGGTTTGGGGAACCAACAATAATGATTAATTAACTAATTCAGAATTCAGTAAAGCCATTAAAAAAAAAAAAAAAAAATAAGAATCTGCATGTCCCTCTTCTACCACAAATCCCCAAAATGTAGGGTTTATGTCTCATTTAAGGGTAGTGGTCTTGTTTAGTAGAGGTCGCCATTAGCTCACCTCACTGTAACCTATATGGAATAAGTAATAACTTGAGGATCCCAAAAGGGAGCTTAATAAACAATTTACATCAACTAAATACATTGAGAACCTCAACATTGGCTAATAGTGATGAGCCCAACTGCCTTGGGTTCAGTTTAAGCAGTTCTTGGCAACTTCAGAGAAGTTTGAATGTCAAACCCAAACCCAGTTGAAATCAATGGGAGCCAAATCTGTTAGATTAAAATTACTATTTTCTGGGTAAATAGGCAAGGAGGTTTAAAAAAAAAAAAGCATGTAGGTGGACACTCCTCTGGGTTTTTTTTTTTATACATGTCATGCAATCGGCCAGCTATTTAAAGGAATGGGCAGGTATAGTGGTGACAATATTGCCCAATTATTGCCATGTAACCCACTCCATTCCTTGTTCATTTGCTTAAGTGGTAATTGTGTGGGATTCCCTGCCATATGTTCAGACCAAACACTGAGCTTATCCCTATTGACTAAAATGTACTTATGTACTGAGTATAATAATGGGTTTAAACCCAAATCATGCTGTGCAACCTTTGCTTAAAACAACAGTAAGTTGATGGCAGTCATATGCCTCCTCGTTTATTGTGTATACTGGTAGTGGTGGTCCATGTTATTACACTTTACGTTCTTCTAGGTTTTTTTTTTTTTTTTTTTTAGGAAATGCTGCCCTTTTTTACATATGCCAATGCTTGTGGTGCTATCCATGTGTACAGGATGGATGTACTGGCAGTAGTGGACCAAGGAAAATGAGCACTGGCTATGTCAGGTTGGGTATTATCCATTACAGCATATTCCTTTGTCAGTTTGCTTACACTGGTCTAAACTTTTATTGTTAAATTTGGTTTATTTAAAACAAAAACTAAGAACTGCCAACTATAGCTCACACAATATTTATTCTGTCATCCTTATTTTATATTAATACAATTTAGTAGGTCATTGAAACAAAGCCATTTTTGACACTAAAATCAATGAACTGTATATTTTTGTGTTTTAGTATTGAAATCCAGTAAAGACTATGCAGCACAATAGTCATATGAAGACAAACTAAGTTGCTTGTTTCTGAGTATGCAATCACTGTTTCTGTTGTAGTATGCCTGTTAAAAAAAAGTGTGATCCTACACATATTTGGTCAGAAGCATGGGATTCATCTGCCAGCCAGACTCAAGAGGTGAATTTTAAAACCATTCAAACTTGTTTTTAAACATGTGGTGTAGACCAATGATTCATAACATGCTACCAAGGCACAGTGCAGCCATCGTTTGTGGTTTTGAACAGAAGCATGTCTAGATCAAAAATAATAATTATTAAGCTTTTCTTGGCAGTTTTGTAAAAGATGGTTCTGAAATTTGTGTTTTAGTAAACAGTTTGGTGCTAAGTTTTTCTACAGCTGCCATTGTATTTCTGCCCACTTTTTTAGTTTGCAAAAGGGAAAATTATAATATGTGGCAGCATTAGATACCCCGAAAGCTTACATCCCTGGCATAACAATGAATATGAACAAAGAAAGAAAAACCCAGCAGACGAAGAAGATGTGCCCAAAGTTACAAAAGAAAAACAAATCGTAAAAAGTATATCAATTTTATTGAGAGCAAAACAATAAAATCGACATGTAAAGATACAATATATAAAAGGTATATCACTTAACAAGGCACATCCTAAAGTACAGTGGATTGACGTGTTTCGCCCACAGTTTGGGCGGCTTCCTCGGGATCCGGATGTGTAGTGAACTTGTCAGTAAATGTATAAACACCCTGGATAAAAACAAGGTTAGATCTCATGCATCACGCCATGAAATCTAAATTATTATACTGGAGAATAATCAATTGGTCTAAGCAGGGGGAATATAATAATAATATTATAATATTATTATAATCCCCTATAAGAATTATTAACCCAGCCAGGTTGAAAAGCGATCAAATGTTGAATGTGACTAAATTAAAAACTCAGTAAGCCAATAGCTGACAAAACATCCCAGAATATAAAGTACATATCCAATGAAATAGAAAAATACTTGTGTGCCATAAAAGAAAGCCAGCGTCCCTGCTGTATATTGAACCACCATGTCCAGGACCTGCCTTTCAGTATTTCAGGTTAAATTATGCTCAATGTCATTGAAACCGTAAGTCTGAGAATGAATTGTGGCAGAAAAAGAAGTACTGTGGGGAACAGCTCCAGGTTGAAGCCCAGAGTTGGGTCTAATGTCACCCCCTCACTTTTCAATCTCTTGGGAACTCCCACAGTTAGAATTCCTTTTTTTACCACAATTAGAATCCCTTACATGTGTCTGCTTTCACCTACTCAGGTGTTTTGGATATTTCACTATTCCTGTTACAGATTCTTAAAAAAAATAAAAATATATATATATATACTGTGTGTGTGTGTGTATGTATGTGTGTGTATATATATCTATTTCTATATATATATAAATATAGTATATACAATATTTATTAATCCTCCAACAAGAAGTATGGGACCTCCTGGAAATTGCCAGATCTCGCTTGAGTCCCTTAGAGATACAAGTGTTTTAAATCTCTAGCTTTATTTTATGCTTTAAAAAACACATTATTTAAAAAATAAAAATAAAAAAAAATTAAATATTTATGAAAATAATACATTTCACATATAGCAAAATGTGTATCTTTATCACAAAAAGCTTTTGTTATTTTTTATTTATTGAATCTATGAAACATTCTTTTTTTAAGTTATGTTTCTGTTTTTGTAATGATTTGAAATAAGCAGATATTGAAGCTAATCCTTTAAAATTTTCGGTAATCCTGCAATTTTCCTTCATTTGCAATTGTAAATGTAGGTGAACATAGAGATGACAGAGGTAATCTATAGCAGGTTTTCTTGCCCTAGACTAGTGCTAACAGTTCATTTATTGCTACAGCAGATGCGCTTGTGTTGCCAGCCAGCTGGAACCCTTTAAGTAAGAGCTAAATGGCAGCCTGGTCTGTAGACTGGATATGCACTCTGGCACAAAGAGAATGTTCTTATTTAAGCCTGTCCAAATAATACTCATGTTTTGCTAGTCTTTTTTCATCTCTTCTGTCCATTAAATGGGGACATCAAACACCAAAATCGTATTCAGAATGGATGCTGTGATTCATTTATTAATTTAGCACAAAGCAATCTATAGTTTTGCTCATTTCCCTAGGTATTACTGCTATGCATTATTTAAATTTATTTCTCAGCTGCTTTTGGGAATAAAAAAGAAACCTCTATTCTGTCTCATAGTTTAATATGTTTGCATATTTTTGTTGCCGAGAATATGAATAGGTCCTCAGTGCAAAATACTACTATAATATTAGCGAAAAAGCCATTAAAACTAAATGGTCAAAGAAGGCAATATGATTTTAAATAGAAGGCTATTAAAACTAAAATGTCTTCTATGAAGGTCTACTAATGGTGTGGATTAACATACTTTTTAATATAAAAGTATATACTTTAATGTACTTTTACTGACCTTAAGAGACTAGTATTATCCATGGGATTTTATGAAATTGTGCTAAGGCCTTGTAAATATCTGGGTGGTTTCCTGTGGTTTAATGTGTGTGTTTTACCACAGTGAGATGCAGGAACTGTCAAATGTGCTATGGTATGTCAAGCTACCATATACAATATCATTTGCACACTTTTTTGCACACCAATGGGAATCCCTGAACCCTAACACTTTATATTTTGGTGTCAATAATCAGGTGCAGTGCTTTTTGCTGAAACTTTTAAAGACAGTAAAATTGACATATGTCAAACATCCAAAAAACTAGTTTATGGCCTCTTTCACACGATCCGCCTCCGTAGGCAGATCCGTGTTGCTCAGCGGGGATCGATCCGCTATCCCCGCTGAGCCAGCGGATGACAGCTCCGTCTCCGCTTGCAGAGCGGAGAGGGAGGTGTCTCAGCCCCCGCTGCCCTCTATGGGGGATCGGATGAGAGCGGACCGCCTGTCCGCTCTCATCCGATCCGATTACTGAACGGATGGAAAAATAGAGTTTCCATTCGTCCAGATTTCACGGACAGGATCGGATACGGATGGCAGCGGGCTGACATCCGCTGCCCCACAGAGCTGCATGGAGGATCCGATCAGATCCGCCTAAAAAACTGACAGGCGGATCTGATCGGATCGCCCGTGTGAAAGAGCCCTATCTCATTGACAAGTTATTTCTTCATGCTGAATATTTATTTCAGACAAATTTTAAAATATCCCCTAAATTAAACCCTGACCTTTAGAGTGGATGTAAACCCTCATATATACCCAGGGAAGTGAACAGCCTCAGATGATACACCGAGATGAAACAAAGCCTCATACATAGGTTTCACTTGTTTATGAACCCTAACCCCTAAATCTAACATTCATTACTAGTGTGTAAAAGGTACTCTTTATGGAGGAATCTGGGGTCAATAATACCCCAAATCCCTCCTCTGCATTTACAAGCATTCAAAAACACAGAAATCTGTACTTTTGAATGCATTTCATTATTTAAAAAAAAAGCCTCAAAATCATCCGGGTAAGCTGGAAATGATGTTATGTCATCACGTTTGGGTTACCATTATGGACAGCCAATCAAAGCCAATCCCAGCTTTGTTGGACTGTCCGGCCAGCCGGTGGATGTGCCAGCTGGTCTCTCGGGTCTCCCCGTGGAATGGGAGAACCCGAATAAGCCGTGGAAGGTGGCAGGAGGGGAGTCGTCTCCTAGCCGCTCCAATTGCTAATACAAGAGAACCGACCACCGGCTCTAAAAAACAGTACTAGAGTGATGCCTGCGGCTGCTCCAGTTCAGTGTAGTTGTATTTAGCAAACTGGAATCAGACTATGTCAGATTAAAATAAAGTTTATCAATACATGCAACACCAATCCAAAACCAACAAACCATAGGCAAAGTAAAAGTCAAAAATAAACGTAACAATGAAGCAAACCAAACCAACAACCTAACTATATTAGGCTCTATACCAATAGAAATCCAGTGAGATTTTAACATCCTGTATCTCTCTAGTGCATTGTTATCTGTGGTATTATCAGTCTTGCCCAGTTCTCTCTGTGGACTAATGCTCGCTGGACCCGGCTTGCGTTCCACCGCAACCAGAAGTGACGTATCGGCAAGCGTAATACCGGAAAGTGACGCAATTTCCGGTATTACGCTTGCCGATACATCACTTCTGGTGGCGGTGGAACGCAAGCCGGGTCCAGCGAGCTCGAGCGATCACCGCCTTCCAGGAAGTCTGCCTAGCCGCATTTTGAATGAATCTGCAATAAGGCTTGTTTTTATGTGCAAAAATGTGAGTGTTACCTTTTTTGCTATACTCAAAAAACTATGCAAACGGGATTACGCTATTGTGAGATTCCTTCCCTATAGTTTTCTATACTACTGGCGTATATGGGGGAGATCGTTTGCTAACCAGCCCAAAGGATATAGATTCTATTCCACACTGGACTTAGCGTGTTTGACCCACATGCAGTGCTGCTAGGGGGTCCTGGCTGTCTGGTAAGTGGAACATCGTTAGGGAGTGGATCTTCAAAAATTGCACGTTATTGTGGCAGGGATTGCACTGATCTGCATACTAAGAAACACTTAAAGCGGAGTTCCAGCCATTTCACTCACCTGTCCAACGGTCCAGCGATGCGGCCGCCCGAAGCCTTGATCCTCTCCCTCGGCGCCGGCATCACTGCTATGGGCACCCGGCTGTGACATTTTGCGGCTTCACAGCCGGGTACCCACTGCGCATGCAGTCGCTCTGCGCATCTTGATTGGCCGGCAATCTTCTGGGACCTCTGACATGTCCCAGAAGATTGCAGGGAGGGAGGGGGAGAGGAGAACTTCCGTTCAGGGCGCCGCGGCGCTCCGAGCGGAAGTGGGAGTGGGTACATGTCAAAACTAGGTACCCGCTCCCCCCCCAAAAAAATGACATGCCAAATGTGGCATGTCAGGGGGTTAGAATACATAAAGCGGAAGTTCCACTTTTGGGTGGAACTCCGCTTTAAGCACTTTTGGGCACTTTCACTGGCCACTTACTTAAAGTTTTGAACTGTTTTGGGACTTTGTATTTTGTATTTTTATATTTGTATTTTATATTTATATTATACTCATCTATTCACTATTTTCATATATTTATGCACATGCGATTATGCATATTTGCACATCCATATGTGATTACATGTAATTAATGCACATTTGCACTACTAGGGTGAAGAGGCAATAGCTGTAGTCATATCATTTTTACACCTAATTGCACTGCACAATTGTCACTTTTTACCCATTTTGCCCTGTGTATTAATATCTTTGACATTTAAAATTTTAGAATTTTTTGAACAGCAGCACCTTGGGTTTTGTTTCACATATCCATAGTGCAGAGATATATATTTTTTGCCCCCTCCACATAGGCAGAGGACTGAAGGAACATGCAGAGCTGTATTCTGAATAGACAAGCTATGTGCTTATCTCCCTCCCTGACACAAATTTTAGTTCATGTTATCTCATGTGATGGGAAAACTTCTCATGCTGATAACAAAGGAATGAAGCACCAGAGAGAAATTATATTTAGAGCTTTGGAGACAGACAAGTAAACACTATATGTGCTTAGTTCAAACTTCATGACTGGGGTTTACAGCCAATTTAACTATATCTGGCAGAATAAAAAATGAGAATACAGTTTGTGGTATTGAGTAAAGGTAAAACACAGGGGGGCTTAGCCATCCCAGACCTTGAAAGGTGTTATAATGCGGTACTGCTAAGTTGCTAACACAGATAGTAGAATGAGAAAAAGATGAGTAAAAACTGAAAACGCGTTAAGTAAGGCACCTTTGGGTAAGGTTATATGGATTACTTGACAGTATCGAATGTTGAGTAAGTAAACAAGTGTTTTGACACAGAATGTATTTAGGGTTTGGGATTTTATTTACAGACAAGCAAAATGGGAAGATAATTCCCCGTTAATAGCACTCATGGAGACAAATTATTCTTTACTAGGTAAGGAAACACTATTTGGATAATGGATAAAAGACAAAAATGCACAATTAAAAGATATTATGAAAGAAGTAGAATTATGCACAATTGGCACAAGAGGGATTTAATTTTGATAAATGAATGGGGATATGTTCAGTTAAGTCACTTTATAGCAACATTGCCACAGCCAATAAGATCAGCGAAAAATGTACTTCCATTTGAACACTTGCTTATGTTATGGGAGACACCATAACACTGTATTAGATTTATAAGACACTTACTACCATGCCATTTGTGGAAAGCTGGGAAAAGGAACTTGGTGTACATCTGAATGAGCAATAGACAGAGAAAATATTGAGATTGGCTTATGGAAAAGCAGTAGATATAAATACAATAGAAATTAATTTTAAATATATGGCAAGATGGTAAATAACACCTTATAAAGCAAATAAATATCAACCAGAAAAGTAACCGTTCTGTTGGAGAGGTTGTAAGATAAGGGGAACAATGACGCACTTATGGTGGGAATGTCCAAAAATACAGAAATGATGGCAGAAGGTGGTGTAAAAGATACATTATATTACGGGAATTTATATGTCTGGGGATCTGTGGTCTTGTCTATTTCATAACATTAAGCCTACAATAAAACAATATAAAAAATACGACGATTCCTCATCTAATAAACACAGCAAAATGGTCCCAAGATTCTGGCAGGTATCAGAGAGTCCAAGAGTAAGAGTCAAAAGGTTTGAATACACTTACAATATGGAAGAACTGTTCTATGACCGAGGATAAAATGGAAAAATTTGTCATTATTTGGAAAGGTTGGGTAGAGTTTAAGAGTACAAGGAATGATGCTATATTGGTGGGAATGTAAGGGGTGGCAGGGGAAGACAGGGAACTGAAGGGGAGGAGTTGAAATATAAAAAGAAAAAAGGTGGAACAAACATATTAATATTAAAGGGATTAAGGGAAGATTGATATATACGGTAAATGTTTGTAAAACGTAGTTGTTTTTTGATATATTGGAAAATTAATAAAGTTAGAATAATTTTAAAAAAAAGAAATGAAATATGTTTGGTGAGTGTTGTGGATTGGAGACACAATACACTCAGAAACAAATTATTTTTTTTAGGATTTTTGTTATTGGTTCCGAAATACAATATTTAAACTTGTGCAATCTGTCATTTTCTCACGCTCCGTGACGAAACGTGCGTCGGAGCGTGAGACCGTAGAGTTCCGGTGAGGTGAGGCGCAGAGCGTGAGCGGCGTCCCATCCACCAGACCAGCTGTATGCATTGTACTTCTAAGCGTTGGAATACTGCTATGATGTAAGTGCAACATATTTTATTAAAACTCAGTATATGACGGTAATGCACTATTGGAGTTTCCTTTATCTTTTTTGCACCAGGATGTCCGGAGATCCGGAACCTTGTTAAGGCATTGGGGCTAAAATCCTTTGATGTGATGACAGCGATGAGGACAATCTTGAGCCAGTGTGGAGTTAAATGCCGGTTTTGACCCCCTGTAATTAAGGGGTCATCGCATTCTGGTAAGGAGTATACTATCTGACCACTGGGTGGAGGTGTTTGTGGTGGAGGTTTCCCATCAAGTCCAAGATTGCTGAAGACATAAGTTTGCACAGTTTGCACAGAGCACTTTAAGGACTTTTTAGTTTACTATTTATGTTATTATTTATTCGTATATTTATTGTATTTGCATATTGCCAGATTGTGACCAATCACTTATGCACTTATGCACTATAGCACCTTTTTAATGAGAATTGATTGCTGAGCGCAATACTCACCTTTGTTATCAATCTTTCACGTTTTCACGTTCATATTGTGGCTCGCAGTGTGGAAGAAATTCCCGGAAGCAAATATAATATAATTTATAATATAAAATATAATTTATTTTCACTTGTTCATTTATTGAGAATTTCCTGTTGTCAAATAATATCCTTTTGCGCAGGTGTTTTTGGTTAGCACCAAATTTTTTTTGTTATACTGTCATTTTCTTTTGCCTGTGAAAGTTCCATATATTTTTTAATTTTTTTAATATGTTTACTAGGGATGAGAGGAGTCATGTCAAAGTCTTATGAATTATTTGTTAGATAAAGTCAGTCGGATTTAGCTTACCTCCATTTATTATGTATTCCAAATGTATGTCAAATGCAACAAGCTGACTATACCCTTAGTAATTCAGTCTCCTTGTGTATTTTTGGCTATTGAATTATATCAATGACTGAATAGCATTCACCCAATAGGGTACTGAGTTATCACAAATCAACCTGACATTATTCTTAACTAGTAAGAGTCTCCCCATCCAGTTGACCAAGGGTTTTTAATAATTTACAGTTTTCCTTTTTTTTTTTTTTTTTTTTTTTTTAGGAAGTAGACACAGTCTGTGTAGAAGCCTACCACTATGCTGCAGAGAAAGACCTTTGTTCCTTATGCGGAAGCAGTGGTCTGTCTGTAGCAGTCTGACACACCCTTGCTGACTTTTAGCTAAGGCTTTGCAAACAGCAAGAAGCATCAGTTTTATAGATTGCAGAGCTGTAGAAAGCAAACTAAAGTGTTTGAACACATTGGTCTAAATTCATAAAGCTACAACACCAGGGTGAGGATATCTATTTTCAGCCAAATCCAATGAGATTTAAAAAAAAAAAGTCACTGGGCTAAAATAAAGATCTTTACCCTTGTGTAAAATCATTGTGAATCATGCCTATTGTGTTCTGATGCAATTGGAAAGTGTTTTGCTTATTTAAACTACAAGTTTAGTTAGCACTGAAGAATGTTTTCTTTATTTTGATACCATGCAGATTAATAACAATGTGTCTAGATTGGAAATTGAAGGAAATACACTGTTGGTGACAGCTGACGTTTTGTCGCTGTATACCATTAGCCCTCATCAGATCAGATGTTGGGTGGCACAAAACCTTCTGGGGATAAGTCTTTACCTATTTGCTATGGAGCATAATTATTTCTACTATGGGGGTGAATATTATTTGCAATGGACTGGCATGGCGATGGGGGCTAAATTTGCCCTCAGCCTTGCCAATCTATTTATGGTTCTGTGGGAAAATAAAGCTATTTACTCTGATAAGAATCCCAATTACATTTTTTGGCGTTGCTACATTGATGACTCCTTCTTTTTATGGCTGGGGTAAGATTCCTTACACGCATTCATGAGATCTCTTAGCTCCAATGACTGTGGAATTAGATTCTCATAAGAGTGTAGTACCACTTCAGTATGTTTTATGTTTTTTTAATTTAACAGAGGAAAGAGCGCACAGCCACCCTAGCATAACACCGTTTTATTAGATAAATTCAAAACCATTTAAAACATAACTTACAAGTGTAAGTGGAGGTCATGCAGGACAGATCAATTCCCAGGGAGAAGGCGATTCTCTCCTCCAGGTCCCACAAGCCACTCGTCCTCCACTTGCTTGCAGCCTCCTCCGGCCCGAGACATCCGGAGGTGCACACTTCCGCCTCCGGGTAAGCCGTCCAATGTGCGCATGCGCCTGGACCAGCCAGTGTCGCACAGGCGAGATGAGATTGCTGACAACTGCTCAGCGAACACAGACAATCGGGTGCACAGGGGAGAGCTCTCCTGACATGACAACAATGTGGTTGCTATGACAATGTGTTTCAGGGGTGTGGCCTCCTTCTTCAGGTCGACTAGGAACACAGGGAATTGATCTGTCCTGCATGACCTTCACTTACACTTGTGAGTTATGTTTTAAATGGTTTTCCATTTATCTAATAAAAATGTGTTATGCTAGGGCGGCTGTGTGCTCTTTCCTTTGTCTTTTATTGCACAGTGTGGGTCCATTACCCAGTGGAGGGTTGGGAGAGCTGCAAACCCCGCCATTTTTTCACCACCGTTTCGCCTAAAGGAACCCCCAGCCTGGAAACTCAAGTTCAGGATCTGCGCATGGACTGGTAAAGTTTTTCTTTTTTTAATTTAATAATTTATAGGGATCATAATTAGGGTTGAGCGGACACCTAGATGTCCGTGTTCGACGGGTTCGGCCGAACTTTAAAAAACCATGTCCGTGTCCCGGACTTTTACCGAACTTTTCCCGGACACCGAACCCCATTGAAGTCAATGGGGACCCGAACTTTAAGGCACTAAAATGGCTCTAAAACACCAAAGGAAAGGGCTAGAGTGCTGCAAATGGCAGCAAAACGTAATTAAGAGCATGGCAAGTGCTCTGCAAACAAATGTGGATAGGGAAATAACTTAAAACAACAAAAAAAAACAGAAAAATAAAACAATGTTCTTCTTCATCTCTGAAGGACGAGGCCCATATGGAGTAGGAGGGAGGTTGAGGTGGTGGTGGATGTGGCGGTGACATAGGCGTGCGCACAGGGTGTGCTGGGTGTGCCTGGGCACACCCTAATCACCTAGGGCACATAGCATTGCCAGTGAGGAGATGGGAAAGATCTCCCTGGGACCTGCTCTGCTCTATTTCTCCTTGCCTACAGGTACATGGCCCCGATACATTACTCTCCCTGCTGGCAAACACATGCATGTGTATTTCAACTTTGGGGTGCACACCTTAATGCAATAGGCTGCGCACACCTATGGGCGGTGTAGGTGGAAGCGGCGGTGGAGGAGGACCAGGGCCGGATTAACAGCATCATGGGCTTGGTGCTGAGGATTTTGAAGGGCCTTAAGGGCCGTGCCTTGCCATGCACCCAGAGGAGGAAGGGTGCAGCCATGCATGCCTAATTCAACATGGGATGCTGTCTCTGAAGCCCATAAACACATCCATGCATCGCCAACTGTCCCTCCTTGTCCGGCCTTCACGCTGTGTGGGGAGGTTCTGAGGGTGCTGCCTGGGGAAGCGAGCATAGAAGCCAGACTTCTGTGTTTACAAGTGACAGAAGAGCGGTAACAGTGAATATGGCCAACCCGGGGCCTATATAAAAGGTAGGGGCCTGGAGCTGCAGCTCCAATAGCCCCTACATTAATCTGGCCCTGAGGAGGAGGACGAGGTAGCCAACACTGCTTCTTTTCAAAAATTTTAAATGAGGGTACACCCCAAAAGAGTGAGAAAGAGCAAAAATGGAACAATGGGTGGGTAAGGTCGGTATCCATTGCTATTCTGCATAAGGTACGGAAAAGTCCCGTGGGATCCATGCCTGGTTCATTTTAATGAACGTGAGCTTGTCCACATTGTCTCTGGACAGGCGGCTGCGCTTGTCTGTTATAACGCCCCCAGCCGTGCTAAATACCCGTTCAGATAATACACTGGCTGCAGGGCACGCCAGCACCTCCAAGGCGTAAAGGGCAAGCTCAGGCCATGTGCCCAATTTGGAGACCCAGAAGTTGAAGGGGGCAGACCCGTCATTCACTACATGTAGGCGTGTGCACACATACTGCTCCACCATGTTGGTAAAATGCTGCCTCCTGCTAAGACGTTCCATCTGAGCTGCTGGTGCTGCTGTTTGTTGTGGCGTGCTGACAAAGCTTTTCCACATTTCGGCCATGCTAACCCTGCCTTCTGAGGTGCTGGCGGTGCCCTGGTTGCGTTGGCGACCTCCTCCTCCTCCTCCTCTGCCTTGTGCTTCCACTGTGGCCCCGCTGTCAGATGGGAATGCCAGCAGCATGGCGTCTACCAGCGTGCGCTTGTACTCGCGCATCTTGCGATCGCGCTCCAGTGAGTGAATTAAGGACGGTACGTTGTCCTTGTAACGGGGATCCAGCAGCGTGGCCACCCAGTAATCAGCACAAGTTAGAATGTGGGCAACTCGGCGGTCGTTGTGGAGACACTGCAGCATGTAATCGCTCATGTGTGCCAGGCTGCCCAGAGGCAACGAAAGGCTGTCCTCTGTGGGAGGTGTATCGTCCGTGTCCTCTGTATCCCCCCAGCCACGCACCAGTGATGGCCATGAGCTGGCCTGGGTGCCACCCTGCTGTGAACATGGTTCCATCTCCTCCTCCAGCTCCTCCTCCTCCTCATCCTCCTCATCCTCCAGAACTGTGCCCCTGCTGGACAATTGCGTCCCTGGCGTTTGCGTGTGCAGGAACCCACCCTCGGAGCCCCTTGCGAATGACTGCCCTGAAAGCCTTGGAAATGTTACCTCTTCATCCTCCTCCTCCTCCTCATCCTGTGCCACATCCTCTTCCATCATCGCCCGAATTGTTTTTTCAAGGAGGCATAGAAGTGGGATAGTTAAGCTGAGAACGGCGTCATTGCCACTGGCCATGTTGGTGGAGTACTCAAAACAGCGCAACAAGGCACACAGGTCTCGCATGGAGGCCCAGTTATTGGTGGTGAAGTGGTGCTGTTCCGCAGAGCGACTCACGCGTGCGTGCTGCAGCTGAAACTCCACTATGGCCTGCTGCTGCTCGCACAGTCTTTCCAGCATGTGCAAGGTGGAGTTCCACCTTGTGGGCACGTCACATATGAGGCGGTGAGCGGGAAGGCCGAAGTTACGCTGCAGCGCTGCCAGGCGAGCAGCAGCAGGGTGAGAACGCCGAAAGTGCGCACAAACGGCCCGCACTTTCTGCAGCAGCTCTGACATATCGGGGTAGTTTTTAAGGAACCTCTGCACCACCAAATTCAGCACATGCGCCAGGCAAGGGATGTGCGTCAAACCGGCTAGGCCCAGAGCTGCTATGAGATTTCGCCCGTTATCGCACACCACCAGGCCGGGCTTGAGGCTCGCTGGCAGCAACCACTCATTTGTCTGCTGTTCCATGCTCCTCCACAACTCCTGCGCGGTGTGTGGTTTGTCCCCCAAACAGGCAAGTTGTAAAACTGCCTGCTGTCGTTTACCCCTGGCCGTGCTGAAGTTGGTGGTGAAGGTGTTACGCTGTCCGGATGAGGAGGCGGTAGAGGATGAGGAAGCGGAGTAGGAGGAGTTAGGAACAGGAGGCAAACTGAAGCGCCCTGCAATCCTCGGTGGTGGAAGGACATGCGCCAAATTGCTATCCGCCTCAGGCCCATCCGCCACTGCATTTACCCAGTGTGCCGTTAGGGAGATATAACGCCCCTGACCGTGCTTACTGGTCCACGTATCCGTAGTTAGGTGGACCTTGGCACAGATGGCGTTGCGCAGTGCACACCTGATATTTTCCCCCACTTGGTTGTGCAGGGAAGGGATGGCTTGCCTGGAAAAGTAGTGGCGGCTGGGCACGACGTACTGTGGGACAGCCACCGACATAAGGTTTTTAAAACTGTGCGTCTCCACCAGACGGAATGACAGCATTTCAAAGGCCAATAATTTTGAAATGCTGGCATTCAGGGCCAGGGATCGCGGGTGGGTAGGGGGGTACTTCCTCTTCCTCTCAAGTGTTTGGGAGATGGAAAGCTGAACGCTTCCACGGGACATTGTGGAGATGGTTGTTGGTGACCCAGGTGGTGGTGTTGCTGACAGATCGTCTGTTTGCGGGGTGGCAGGTGCCGGTATCACTACAGATGTGGCTGGAGCGGCCGAGACTGCAGCAGAAGAGGAAGCAGGATGAGCCACAGACGTTTCTTGGTTTTGAAGGTGTGTACTCCACTGCAGCTCGTGCTTTGCACTTAGATGCCTGATCATGCAGGTTGTGCTCAGGTTGAGAAGGTTTATGCCTCGCTTCAAGCTCTGATTGCACAGGGTGCAAACCACTCGTGTCCTGTCATCAGCACATTTTCTAAAGAACTTCCACGCTAGAGAACTCCTTTGAGCTGACTTTGGTGCGCTCGTTCCCTTGCTGCGTTGGGCAGTAGCGGGCGTAGTGTCTAGGGCACGGCCGCTCCGCTTCTGCACCCTGCTCCCTCTTCTGCTGTGCTGGTGGCTCTGTGCGACCACCGCCTCTTCCTCCAAACTACTCAGGTCACCTGCATGACGTTCATTCCATGTGGGGTCGAGGACCTCATCGTCCTCCACATCATCTTCCACCCAGTCTTCACCCCTGCCCTCCTTGTCGGTCTCCACAATGCTGAACGCCGCAGCAGTTGGCACCTGCGTTTCGTCATCATCGGAGACGTGCTGCGATGATCCTTGCATGTACTCATCTTGAGAAATAAGTGGTTGGGCATCGCTGCACTCAATCTCTTCCACTTCTGGGGCAGGGCTAGGTGGATGGCCCTGGGAAACCCTGCTGACAGAGTCCTCAAAAAGAATAAGAGACTGCTGTATGGCTTGGGGCTCAGACTGCTGGCCTGATTTGCAAGGGGGTGAGGTGAAAGACGGTTGGACATTGGCTGCAGGTGCCAACTCTGACCTTTCTGCAGTAGACTGGGTGGGAGACAATGTGAAGGAACTGGAGGCACTGTCAGCAGCAAACCAATCTACTATCGCCTCAACTTGTTCTGGCCTCATCACTTCTAGGGGCGTTTGATGCCCTACCAAATACTGATGCAGGTTCTGTCGCCTACTCACACTTGAGGAAGGTGTTTCACTTGTGCGTGTAGCTGGCACAGATCGACCACGTCCTCTCCTTGCAACAGGAGCTCTACCAGCAGCACCACGACCCAGGCCACGGCCCTTATTTGACGGTCTCCTCATATTTCTGTAATTTAAGATCTTGCCCTAGAAAGGTTTTTATTGAATAGCGGAATAGGAAATATGATCCAAAAAAGTGTATGTATCTCGCACGTACAAAACCACACTAGGCCCCAATTACTATTGTTTCTACCCCTAAAAGGATGGATGAGGAGTAGGAGGAGTATGGAACAGACAGCACCCTCAAATCTTCAGAAGTATGAGATGAACCCCAAAAACTTGGAAAGGTGGATCTCACACGTACCGACACAGACTATCCCGCAATTCAATTGATCCTCAAAGGTTTTTATTGAATAGCGGAATAGGAAATATGATCAAAAAAAGTGTATGTATCTCGCACGTACACAACCACACTAGGCCCCAATTACTATTGTTTGTACCCCTAAAAGGATGGATGAGGAGTAGGAGGAGTATGGAACAGGCAGCACCCTCAAATCTTCAGAAGTATGAGATGAACCCCAAAAACTTGGAAAGGTGGATCTCACACGTACCGACACAGACTATCCCGCAATTCAATTGATCCTCAAAGGTTTTTATTGAATAGCGGAATAGGAAATATGATCAAAAAAAGTGTATGTATCTCGCACGTACACAACCACACTAGGCCCCAATTACTATTGTTTGTACCCCTAAAAGGATGGATGAGGAGTAGGAGGAGGAGTATGGAACAGGCAGCACCCTCAAATCTTCAGAAGTATGAGATGAACCCCAAAAACTTGGAAAGGTGGATCTCTCTTACACGTACCAACACAGACTATCCCCCAATTTAACTGATCCCCAAAGGTTTTTGATTAAATAGCGGAATAGAAAATATGATCCAAAAAAAGTGTATGTATATCACACGTACACAACCACACTGGGCCCCAATTACTATTGTTTGTACCCCTAAAAGGCTAGATGAGGAGTAGGGGGAGTATGGAACAGGCAGCACCCTCAAACCTTCAGAAGTATGAGATGAACCCCAACAACTTGGAAAGGTGGATCTCTCTCACACGTACCAACACAGACTATCCCCCAATTTAACTGATCCCCAAAGGTTTTTGATTAAATAGCGGAATAGAAAATATGATCCAAAAAAAGTGTATGAATATCACACGTACACAACCACACTAGGCCCCAATTACTATTGTTTGTACCCCTAAAAGGCTAGGAGTAGGGGGAGTATGGAACAGGCAGCACCCTCAAACCTTCAGAAGTATGAGATGAACCCCAACAACTTGGAAAGGTGGATCTCTCTCACACGTACCAACACAGACTATCCCCCAATTTAACTGATCCCCAAAGGTTTTTGATTAAATAGCGGAATAGAAAATATGATCCAAAAAAAGTGTATGTATATCACACGTACACAACCACACTGGGCCCCAATTACTATTGTTTGTACCCCTAAAAGGCTAGATGAGGAGTAGGGGGAGTATGGAACAGGCAGCACCCTCAAACCTTCAGAAGTATGAGATGAACCCCAACAACTTGGAAAGGTGGATCTCTCTCACACGTACCAACACAGACTATCCCCCAATTTAACTGATCCCCAAAGGTTTTTGATTAAATAGCGGAATAGAAAATATGATCCAAAAAAAGTGTATGTATATCACACGTACACAACCACACTAGGCCCCAATTACTATTGTTTGTACCCCTAAAAGGCTAGGAGTAGGGGGAGTATGGAACAGGCAGCACCCTCAAACCTTCAGAAGTATGAGATGAACCCCAACAACTTGGAAAGGTGGATCTCTCTCACACGTACCAACACAGACTATCCCCCAATTTAACTGATCCCCAAAGGTTTTTGATTAAATAGCGGAATAGAAAATATGATCCAAAAAAAGTGTATGTATATCACACGTACACAACCACACTAGGCCCCAATTACTATTGTTTGTACCCCTAAAAGGCTAGATGAGGAGTAGGGGGGGTATGGAACAGGCAGCACCCTCAAACCTTCAGAAGTATGAGATGAACCCCAACAACTTGGAAAGGTGGATCTCTCTCACACGTACCAACACAGACTATCCCCCAATTTAACTGATCCCCAAAGGTTTTTGATTAAATAGCGGAATAGAAAATATGATCCAAAAAAAGTGTATGTATATCACACGTACACAACCACACTGGGCCCCAATTACTATTGTTTGTACCCCTAAAAGGCTAGATGAGGAGTAGGGGGAGTATGGAACAGGCAGCACCCTCAAACCTTCAGAAGTATGAGATGAACCCCAACAACTTGGAAAGGTGGATCTCTCTCACACGTACCAACACAGACTATCCCCCAATTTAACTGATCCCCAAAGGTTTTTGATTAAATAGCGGAATAGAAAATATGATCCAAAAAAAGTGTATGTATATCACACGTACACAACCACACTAGGCCCCAATTACTATTGTTTGTACCCCTAAAAGGCTAGGAGTAGGGGGAGTATGGAACAGGCAGCACCCTCAAACCTTCAGAAGTATGAGATGAACCCCAACAACTTGGAAAGGTGGATCTCTCTCACACGTACCAACACAGACTATCCCCCAATTTAACTGATCCCCAAAGGTTTTTGATTAAATAGCGGAATAGAAAATATGATCCAAAAAAAGTGTATGTATATCACACGTACACAACCACACTAGGCCCCAATTACTATTGTTTGTACCCCTAAAAGGCTAGATGAGGAGTAGGGGGGGTATGGAACAGGCAGCACCCTCAAACCTTCAGAAGTATGAGATGAACCCCAACAACTTGGAAAGGTGGATCTCTCTCACACGTACCAACACAGACTATCCCCCAATTTAACTGATCCCCAAAGGTTTTTGATTAAATAGCAGAATAGAAAATATGATCCAAAAAAAGTGTATGTATATCACACGTACACAACCACACTGGGCCCCAATTACTATTGTTTGTACCCCTAAAAGGCTAGATGAGGAGTAGGGGGAGTATGGAACAGGCAGCACCCTCAAACCTTCAGAAGTATGAGATGAACCCCAACAACTTGGAAAGGTGGATCTCTCTCACACGTACCAACACAGACTATCCCCCAATTTAACTGATCCCCAAAGGTTTTTGATTAAATAGCGGAATAGAAAATATGATCCAAAAAAAGTGTATGTATATCACACGTACACAACCACACTAGGCCCCAATTACTATTGTTTGTACCCCTAAAAGGCTAGGAGTAGGGGGAGTATGGAACAGGCAGCACCCTCAAACCTTCAGAAGTATGAGATGAACCCCAACAACTTGGAAAGGTGGATCTCTCTCACACGTACCAACACAGACTATCCCCCAATTTAACTGATCCCCAAAGGTTTTTGATTAAATAGCGGAATAGAAAATATGATCCAAAAAAAGTGTATGTATATCACACGTACACAACCACACTAGGCCCCAATTACTATTGTTTGTACCCCTAAAAGGCTAGATGAGGAGTAGGGGGAGTATGGAACAGGCAGCACCCTCAAACCTTCAGAAGTATGAGATGAACCCCAACAACTTGGAAAGGTGGATCTCTCTCACACGTACCAACACAGACTATCCCCCAATTTAACTGATCCCCGAAGGTTTTTGATTAAATAGCGGAATAGAAAATATGATCCAAAAAAAGTGTATGTATATCACACGTACACAACCACACTAGGCCCCAATTACTATTGTTTGTACCCCTAAAAGGCTAGATGAGGAGTAGGGGGGGTATGGAACAGGCAGCACCCTCAAACCTTCAGAAGTATGAGATGAACCCCAACAACTTGGAAAGGTGGATCTCTCTCACACGTACCAACACAGACTATCCCCCAATTTAACTGATCCCCAAAGGTTTTTGATTAAATAGCGGAATAGAAAATATGATCCAAAAAAAGTGTATGTATATCACACGTACACAACCACACTAGGCCCCAATTACTATTGTTTGTACCCCTAAAAGGCTAGGAGTAGGGGGAGTATGGAACAGGCAGCACCCTCAAACCTTCAGAAGTATGAGATGAACCCCAACAACTTGGAAAGGTGGATCTCTCTCACACGTACCAACACAGACTATCCCCCAATTTAACTGATCCCCAAAGGTTTTTGATTAAATAGCGGAATAGAAAATATGATCCAAAAAAAGTGTATGTATATCACACGTACACAACCACACTAGGCCCCAATTACTATTGTTTGTACCCCTAAAAGGCTAGGAGTAGGGGGAGTATGGAACAGGCAGCACCCTCAAACCTTCAGAAGTATGAGATGAACCCCAACAACTTGGAAAGGTGGATCTCTCTCACACGTACCAACACAGACTATCCCCCAATTTAACTGATCCCCAAAGGTTTTTGATTAAATAGCGGAATAGAAAATATGATCCAAAAAAAGTGTATGTATATCACACGTACACAACCACACTAGGCCCCAATTACTATTGTTTGTACCCCTAAAAGGCTAGATGAGGAGTAGGGGGAGTATGGAACAGGCAGCACCCTCAAATCTTCAGAAGTATGAGATTGTGTTCACTGTACCCCACAAAGATTGAGTTCACTGCACCCCACAATGATTGTGTTCACTGCACCCCACAAAGATTGTGTTCACTGCACCTCACAAAGATTGTGTTCACTGTACCCCCCAAAGATTGTGTTCACTGCACCCCACAAAGATTCTGTTCACTGTACCCCACAAAGATTGTGTTCACTGCACCCTAAAAGGATGTTGTTCACTGCACCCCACAAAGATTGTGTTCACTGCACCCTAAAAGGATGTTGTTCACTGCACCCCAAAAAGATTGTGTTCACTGTACCCCCCCAAAGATTGTGTTCACTGCACCCCACAAAGATTGTGTTCACTGCACCCCAAAAAGATTGTGTTCACTGTACCCCCCAAAGATTGTGTTCACTGCACCCCAAAAAGATTGTGTTCACTGTACCCCCCAAAGATTGTGTTCACTGCACCCCACAAAGATTCTGTTCACTGTACCCCACAAAGATTGTGTTCACTGCACCCCAAAAAGATTGTGTTCACTGTACCCCCCCAAAGATTGTGTTCACTGCACCCCACAAAGATTCTGTTCACTGCACCCCACAAAGGATTTTGTTCACTGCACCCCAAAAAGATTGTGTTCACTGCACCCCAAAAAGGATTTTGATCACTGCACCCCAAAAAGGATGTTGTTCACTGCACCCCAAAAATGATTTTGTTCACTCCACCCCAAAAAGATTGTGTTCACTGCACCCCACAAAGATTGTGTTCACTGCACCCCAAAAAGATTGTGTTCACTGTACCCCCCAAAGATTGTGTTCACTGCACCCCACAAAGATTCTGTTCACTGTACCCCACAAAGATTGTGTTCACTGCACCCCAAAAAGATTGTGTTCACTGCACCCCAAAAAGGATGTTGTTCACTGCACCCCAAAAAGGATGTTGTTCACTCCACCCCAAAAAGATTGTGTTCACTGCACCCCACAAAGATTGTGTTCACTGCACCCCAAAAAGATTGTGTTCACTGCACCCCAAAAATGATTTTGTTCACTGCACCCCAAAAAGGATTTTGTTCACTGCACCCCAAAAAGGATGTTGTTCACTCCACCCCAAAAAGATTGTGTTCACTGCACCCCAAAAAGATTGTGTTCACTGCACCCCACAAAGGATTTTGTTCACTGCACCCCAAAAAGATTGTGTTCACTGCACCCCAAAAAGGATGTTGTTCACTGCACCCCAAAAAGGATTTTGTTCACTGCACCCCAAAAAGATTGTGTTCACTGCACCCCACAAAGGATTTTGTTCACTGCACCCCACAAAGATTGTGTTCACTGCACACCAAAAAGGATTGTGTTCACTGCACCCCAAAAAGATTTTGTTCACTGCACCCCAAAAAGATTGTGTTCACTGCAGCCCAAAAAGATTGTGTTCACTGCAGCCCAAAAAGATTGTGTTCACTGCAGCCCAAAAAGATTGTGTTCACTGCAGCCCAAAAAGATTGTGTTCACTGCAGCCCAAAAAGATTGTGTTCACTGCAGCTCACACACAGAAAAATGGATGTGGATCACTGACACCTGCCTATCTCCAATCCCACACCACACAGCAATATCGATTGTAGTTTGTAGAACACAGTTTCCCTAAAATTCAGCAGACTCTGTCCCTAACAGGATTGAGAAGAGATCGTAGATCAGGATTGAGTGCAGATTCACCCCACCCCCCACACAGCAATATCGATTGTAGTTTGTAGAAGACACTGACCCTATAATTCAGCAGACTCTATCCCTAAAATGCCTACAACTCGCCCTGCCTAAACACTCCGACCTGTCCCTCAATTCTATCCGGACACAAATGGTTTTTTCCTGCCTATCTTTCCCTAATCAGCAGCCAGCACATTGATGTGTGCTCTGTCCCTTAGCTAAGCAGCAGAATGACGCTGCTGCGGCGGCTGCCTCGAACTTATAAAGACTTGGTCACATGCTTCAGACGGCCAATCACAGCTACTAAGACATTTGCAGGCATGGCTGGGATGGCTTAAGGCACACCAGTTAAACGATTGTTGATTGGCTGTTGAAAGCCCGCCATGAAAAGAGCGCCAAAGCATGCAAAACCCGGAAATAAAACGACCGAACACGGATTTTTACCCGAACATACAGTAAAGTGTCCGTGTCCGGGTAAAAAAAATCCAATTATTCGGTACGAACACGAATAATACAGTCCGTGTTCGCTCAACACTAATCATAATACATTGCTGACAAAAACATACTTCAAACCTACTGATAGAAATGGTTTCATTCAAACAGCATGTTGTCCCCACCCTAATTGGTTGAAAGCTATCCCTAAAGGCCAATTCCAATGCATTAAAAGGAATTGTTCAAGAAATTAGGACTTCTTGTCTCAGGCGTTGGTGTTGAAAGAAAAGACAAAAAAGAAAAAAAAAAAGAAAAAAGAGGGGCGCACCGACCTAGTGCATTACCATAAAAACTTTTATTAAAATATTAAAAGGTGTACAATATACTCACAAGATTGGTGTGGTACAACACACATCAAGAATAGCATATACAGTCTCCAAGGTAGCCAGGTCCCAATAGTGACAAATGGGCATACAGATAGTCGCATGGGGCTGCTGTGGCTAGGCTGACGCGTTTCAGGGGCGAGCCCCCTTCCTCAGAGCCAGAAAAGATGCTGCTAGCTGTTGGTGTTGAAAGGTCAACTTGCAGAGGGGATACAACTAGGACAGGTTGGAGCTGGATTTACAAAACATTTCTACTGTGGATTAAAATAATCTTTTTATCCCAAAAGACAGAAAGAGAAGTTATCCAAACAAACATGAATGGGCATTTATTACCACCTTTTTAACTCAATATCATTGCGTGGGTAAGATATTAAGGAAACACTGGCAAGTGCTAAAGGGGGGCAGAGTATTAGGCCCTATACTTCTGAAGAAGCCAAATGTCATCTTCAAAAAGACCAGTACCCTAGAGATGTTTTAGTGCCAAGCTCAATCGAACTAAAGTGAACAGGTTTGGAAACCTTAAAATGATGTAACGTCTCCAAAACAATTAGCACCGCATCCTTTTCCTCCAATGTATATACCACATGTATACCACATGTATACCACATGTATACCACATGAAAGAATTTATTACGTGTGGGACCAGTGATCTATCTTCTTCAGTGCCCGTGTGGTCTTTAGTATGTGGGTAGGACCACACTGGCATTAAATGTGAGAATAGATGAGAACCTACCCAACATTACAAAAGGTTTGGGACACAGTGTGTCTAAGCATTTACATTACCATCATAGCAGAGATCCATCCCTCTTGCAGGTCATAGGAATACTCCACACTGCAGAGGTAGTACCCTCAAAGGCAGATTTCACGTTGTAAAACCTGATGGATTTATGACTTACAGACTTATATTTCATGAGGTCTCAGTGTCCAATGAGACTTAATCTGTTACATTGATAACAGTTGATAGGGGGAAAGATTGTCCTATTTTAAGTTACATGTCCATATGTGACGTTACTATGTATTACCTTTTTTTACTTGTTTTAGTTTTTGATTTACTGGAATATCAGGAATATTGTATAAGAATTTCATGTGGGGATGACCTATGTTTTGGTTTTAATCCATATGAAGGTCTCTTTTCAGTAGGGTAGTTGGAAAGTGTCTAAATTTGGATATTTTTTATAAAATGTTTTTATTATTGCTTTTGGCTTAGTGGAACACTACTATTTTCTTTTTTGGCCATTAGGAGCTTATTTGTCCAGTATATGTCTCCTATGTTATATTTGTATATTTGTTATTTTTGTCATTATCATATATATATATATATATTTATTTATTTTGTTTAATTTTTTTAATTTTTTTTATGGTTACACTTCTTTAATTTTTCTCCCTTTTTCTAATTAACATATACAATATATGTTTTCAGCTTTTTAGCATGTGAGTGGGGCTTATTCCTCCCTGTTATTAAGTGTGACTGAATATACAGTTCAAGTTTTAGGTTATTGTCACACATTACCAGAACATTCCTGTGACACTATGCCAGATGTACTGATGTAAGGGTATTCCAGTGCCTCTCCTGCTTGTTTATATATAAGGTTTAGCTTGTGACATCCTGGATGAGCCTCGCTCCCAGTAGATGCTTGTTATGGGGAAATGCATTGAGTGGAGCCGCATCTGTGATGTCATCATGCATTGGCCAGCTGGTGAGGTCCATGATTTTTTATGAATTTGTGTGAATTTTTACATATGCTTATATATTTGCACATATTGTGATTCATTTTTTTATATATTGATTTCTGTCTCTGAATTATTTATGTTCACTATAATCACTGAGTATTGATTGTCTGTGGTTAAGGGATGCACACTTGGTTTCTTTTATTTAAAAATTGGTTTTATATAATGACTGCATTTTATTTCTAGCAAGTATTTAATAGCTAGCTGCAAAACTAATGACATTCAATAAGCGTTATCACAACAAGAATGTAGGTCAGAGGAGATCTCGGGGCACCACATCCAAACATGTACATTAGAAAAAGGAAAATTGCTCTAAGAGCTGGGATTTTTAAGGTGCCAGTTGTACGTAGTACAACAAATAATACAATTTCATAAACTTGATTGATCATAGCAAGTTATAAAACATTCTTTCAAATAAAGTCAATAAAAATATTTTTCATTACCAATTCTTGGTATTCACAAATTGAGGTACTAAAACTGTAAATTGCTATGGTGTAGTGATCTCTAAATGTTTTGCCTTTCTCAGGAGATATAAAGTACCACACCCAAATAACTGCACAAAAGTGAACAAACAGATCATTAGATTACATATTATATAAAATAAATGAAAAACAAAAACACAAAATATATGACAAAAACATAATTTCAAAGTTTGATGGAGGGCATCTCCCCAATCAAAGCAAGATAATTGAAGGATAAAATAAATATTATTTTGGAGAGTGATCCCAGCTGATCACATTGATCAAGACATCCCCAATGAGGGGGTATCTAGTGGGCCACAGGAGGGACACCAAAGAGTGATGCTGTAAAAATAAAGAAATATATATACCGTACCTATATATACCACTTATACATTAAACACGTGTTGATTTGGCTATACACCAAAAGACGGAGCTAGATATTGATATGCAAAAGGACACAAATATAGTACCTTCTAAGGCTATCCAAAGGTATATCCAAACCCATTCGGTTTGCAAAAACTGATGCAAAAACTGGAATTGTAGTAGTTCAATCCCAACACCCTCTGAGACTGCCAATGTTCTGTAACAAATATAGAAACAAGTGGACAGGTTCTGACAAATATAGCAGATAATGCAGCAAATACATAGACCATATGATCCACAAATTCACTGTTCAATTGTTGGAGCTCACCTCATAACAAGTTGGCAACAAGGTTTACCTTAAAGCGTAACTCCACCTATGTTGAGAAAAAAACATTCCTCTCTCGGTGATCTATGTACATTACAAGGATTATAACATTCTTTGTTGCAGATTCCTACCTTTTGTTATTCTGAATAAATCACTGTTTTTTTTTCTGTCCCCCTATGCTTAGTGGGCCAAATGGGAGTGGTTTTATAATTATCAATCAGCTGTGCAGTTGCAGAGCACTAATGAGAAAATCTGCTGGGCCTGGATCCCTTTAGACATGTTCCTATTGGGAGTATCTCACCAAAAATTACATTTTTTTTCCAGGGGATGCCTACACACACACACACACACATATATGTATATATACACATACACACATATAGGTGTGATAGGAGCGGAGCCCTATGCCTGCAAATAATTTCATTAGCGCAGGCATAGGGTGCTGCTACTTTCACACCTATATGTGTGTATGTGTATATATACATATATGTGTGTGTATATATATATATACCCCTATACAGAAGTTCAGATGTTATGCCTGCCTCCAAAGACGCCCAAAAAATGCCCAAAAAAACGCCTGCAACAAAAACGCCCGGGTGTGTTGTTGCAGGAGTTTTTTTGGGCATTTTCTGGGCGTCTTTGGAGGCAGGCATAACATCTGAACTTCTGTATAGGGGTATATATACACACACACATATATGTATATACAGTAAACCCCCGCTCCATCGCGGTTCAGTTTTTGCGGTCCCGGTATATTGCGTTTTTTTTTTGTAATGTTATTTTACTATATAAATCATTAAAAATGAAATATTTTTGTGTTTTCCATAGCTCTTGCTATGTCTCTCAGTATCTTTTATGTGTTTAAATGTGTTTCTATTGTTTTAAAAGTGTGTTTAAAGACCTTAAAATACTTTTACACGTACAGTGACAGTAAAAAAAACAAGTCTACAATGCATTTTAATAGGGTTTTTCTATTTCGCAGATTTTTACTTTTCGCGGCTGGGTCCGGAACGTAACCCCCGCAATGGAGGAGGGTTTACTGTATACACATACACACATATAGGTGTGATAGGAGCGGAGCCCTCTGCCTGCAAATAATTTCATTAGCGCAGGCATAGGGTTCTGCTACTTTCACACCTATATGTGTGTGTGTGTATATATACATATATGTGTGTGTATATATACCCCTACACAGAAGTTCAAATGTCATGCCTGCCTCCACAGACATCCACAAAAAAGCTGAATAAACGCCTGCAACAAAAATGGCCAGGTGTGACAGGAGCGGAGCCACTACCCTGCTCTACTGCAATTCTAAGAAAAATGATCTTTTTTCTATGACGGTCACTAGGGCTGCGGAATATAATCGAAAGATCGATGCATCGCGATTCGACCCTTCGCGATTCTGCATCGATGCGGGAACCCTGAATAATCGATTCCTGGCTCCTCCCCCCTCCCTCCCTCCACAGAAGTGTCATTGCTGGATTAATATGCAGCAGTGGCCTGGCTGCATCCGGCGCTGTTGCCCTCTCATTGGATGGTGTGTAGCCTCAGGAGGCGGGCGCTGCAGCACACCAACGGGCCGCCCCCACCACGCTCTCCCCCTTCCTCGGGATTTGTAGCTCTCACCTCCCCCATGGGCGGGGGTAGTCCTGCTCAAAGCCGACACAGACATGGCTACAGCTATCATCACATCCCTCGGAAGAAACAGTCTGCTTCAGGAAATGAGCTGCGAGGGGAGGAGGAGGAGGGGTGCACTGCTAGGAGTGCTCGGAGGATGAGAGACCAGCCTGTCATGCTAAAAGTAAGTGAGGAGTGAGTGAGTGCAGCATAGAAGTGGCCCATCCCCCACCTCTGCTGTACCTCCAGTCCATGTACTACTGTGCCTATCACATTGGGGCTTTTTTCTGTCTAGTTCTTCCTAAGATTTCCCTATAAACTTTCCCACCTGGAAACATCCACTTATCTACAAGTAGTATACTTGTAGATAGAATGCCTTCCTTTTTTTTTTTCTATCATTGATGTTGTTGACCTGCATTCTATCTAAGTTGCTACCAAAAGACTCAGCAATGAATTGTTAAAGTGGTACTAAAGGGTATTATTATTTTTTTTCTATAAAATAAAAAAGCTATCATACTTACCTGCTGGCCATCTTGTGTACCATGTCTGCAGTCTCTGACCCTCTCCTGTAGTGTATCTGTAGTCTGTGACCCTCTCCTGTAGTGCGTCTGCAGTCTCTGACCCTCTCCTGTAGTGTATCTGTAGTCTGTGACCCTCTCCTGTAGTGTATCTGTAGTCTGTGACCCTCTCCTGTAGTGCGTCTGCAGTCTCTGACCCTCTCCTGTAGTGTATCTGTAGTCTGTGACCCTCTCCTGTTGTGTATCTGCAGTCTCTGACCCTCTCCTGTAGTGCGTCTGCAGTCTCTGACCCTCTCCTGTAGTGTATCTGCAGTCTCTGACCCTCTCCTGTAGTGTATCTGCAGTCTCTGACCCTCTCCTGTAGTGTGTCTGCAGTCTCTGACCCTCTCCTGTAGTGTGTCTGCAGTCTGTGACCCTCTCCTGTAGTGTGTCTGCAGTATGTGACCCTCTCCTGTAGTGTGTCTGCAGTCTCTGACCCTCTCCTGTAGTGTGTCTGCAGTCTGTGACCCTCTCCTGTAGTGTGTCTGCAGTCTGTGACCCTCTCCTGTAGTGTGTTTGCAGTCTGTGACCCTCTCCTGTAGTGTGTTTGCAGTCTGTGACCCTCTCCTGTAGTGTGTCTGCAGTCTCTGACCCTCTCCTGTAGTGTGTCTGCAGTCTCTGACCCTCTCCTGTAGTGTGACATCTCTGACCCTCTCCTGTAGTGTGACAAGAGTGTCCTTTAAAAGCAAATGAAAATAAAAATGATTCTTTAATGCTTGATTGTTTTTTTTTTTTTGAAAACCGTTGGGCAGTGGGCTGGGCATGGGCAGTGGGCTGGGCATGGGCAGTAATCGTGATGCATTGTGATGCATCGCGGAATCGAATCGTATCAAATCGCGACCCTAATAATCGTAATCGCATCGAATCGTGAGGTAAGTAAAGATGCGCAGCCTTTAACGGTCACCCTGAAATGGAAGAGTTTGGTCACCCTGCCATAGCAGTCAGAGTCAGTTAACCCTACACTACACTACAGTCACCCTGACACTTAACACTTTCCCTACAGAAACTAGATTATTGAATCTAACTATAGTGGAAAATAGTACCCTAACTACACTAGATATCCCTTTCCTCACACTAATAATTGCTAAATGACACTTTTGAAGCAGGAGTAACAGAACTGCTTCCACTCTCTTCCACAGCCCCAGTATTAAAGTGTTAGAGATTTGGCGGGGCTATGTTATATACTGGGGGGTGTATTCACTACTGATTGGCCTCTGGACCCCCTAGTCACTCCAATCACATTCCTAGCATCCTCTTGCCCCCTCAATTGGCTTTTACTGATGGTTCTGGTCCAATCACAGGCTTTTAAAGCCCAGTTCCTGTCCCATTGCATCTTGGTCCGTTCTGGTTGCCGAATTCCGAACTTTTTCTGCAAAAACAGTCCATGATCGGGTCGAACCGATGGTCAACCCGAACCGTTCGATTATCCCTAGACACAAGCAGGAAATTTTGTTTCTCGGGTGTGGTCAATACGCATTCAGAACAACTCCAGGTAGCCATATTGCGTTGCATTTTCAGAAAATTACAGTGGCTGCGGTTTGAAAAGGAAAGGTCATTTTAATAACATTTAATTACAATATGACTTGTGTCGCCATTTGTGTACGCTATATTATTTTTTCTTTGTTTGCTTTTTTTTTTGCCAAGAAAGTGGAGTTACCCTTTAACATAAGACAAACAAAAACTTTATGAAATATATAAGACATCTTTCTATATTTAATGTTAGCTAAGGCAGAGACCCACTGCTGATTTTCATGCAATACAGTGACAGAGGCAATTTAAAAAGTGCTATGATTTACTCTTTGTGTATATGAATGTACATATCTCTCTCTCTCTATGTATATATATATATATATATATATATATATATATATATACATATATTAATCTTATTTTCCACTATGACCTTTGCAGTAGCATGGTAGCCAAACCACAGTAGCAATCTTGTTCCACGTCAGCCAAAAAGTCCCTATTCTGAGGCATTCTGACTGCTTTATTGCTCCAAGATGTCTTGCCAACGGTTTACTACATAGCATGATCAGGAATCAGGCAGTGAGTTTTGTTTGTGCAGTAAAACAAAAAATGTTAAAATGAGAAGTCCATGCCAAAGTCTCTCACTTTTTCAGACCAGTATTGAGAGCTAATAAACATTGGAATGGTTCAAAGTAATCACAGGTTAACTCTTTTCCTGTAATTTTGTTTGCTAAGGTAGATTATCATACATCATTTACAAAGATTACGATAAAGATTGTCAAATATATACATGTTCACTGTATTGTTCTAGAAACGATTATTGCTGTGTAGCAAATAGAAAGTTGGTGTGTTTATTTATTTTGTCTAGGGGCCGTATTGCAAAATGGAGTACATTTTCTCCTTAATATTAATAGACATGCCTCTCATAGATTAATGTAGACTCTCTGAAACTGAGTTACTATATTAAAAAAAAACAAGGGCAGGATAAAATCAGAGGGTATGACTGGATTATGGACTTGCAGGTGTGCGCAAGCATTAGCTCATTGATCACTATCCATAAACCTATCTAGATGATTTTACATTATTATGTAAAGTTAATGGTATGGTCCTAGTGTGCTGTATGCGTTGAACATCCAAATAATGTTCCTTTTAAACATTTTGGTACTATAAGATGCATTGCAGAATGTGCACACCAAATATTTTTTAAACATAACCGTAAAGTGTAAACCCTAGCAATTGTTTTATTTTCTAGGAACACTGCATGGCACATGTGCTGTGCAGTGTAAAGTCTTGGCGAATGTCCATTTGCTGAACTAACCTAGCTAGTAAGAACTTCCAGGATTTGGTCACTTCTGGTTTCAGCTGTCACTTTTTTTCTGGTCAGTATGGCCATGGAAGAAGTGAGTGGAGCACAAAATAAGCTCCATCATCTTCAGTGGAAAGCAGGGGTCTAATAGAGCTTGTCAGCCCCACTATGTGATATCAATAAAGTTAATCTAAGGAAAAAGTTTAAAAAAATGTATATTACCCAAGCACTTAAAACCCCTGCCCTTAAGACTCCCCTGATTCCTTTTACAAATACAGTAAATGCCTCCTTGTATATATGGGTTGGGAGCACATATGTACAAAAACATTTATTTTTTACATAAATTAGGTATCACCATGCATGCTTGAGTAATATAGCAATATATCTAGGGCTAGCATTGATGGTTAACTCTAAATGGACTTGTAAGGACTTTTAAAGTGTCGCATATGGAAAATTTGCATACAGAAGTTTGTCACAGGGTCTCAGCATATACAATTTTAAGACTTATGGAATCTATCTACACAGTGTAGTCTATTTGGTCTATTTAATTGAAAATTGGGTAATAAACTGCATTGTGCACATTAAAATTAACTTTTGTGTATTCTTTATTGAAAATATGGGTTTGAGAAAATGATGTGGTAATATATAACATTCAACAAAAATTGAAACTATCATTATTTTAGTGTCCAAGATCTCTGCTTTTAGAAAGTATATAATATATATATATATATTTTTTTACTAATCTTCAGGCCTAAAATGTATGTAATATGTGTGCCAAAAAATCAATAACGGCTCTGACAGTGAAAAGGCCTCTTTTACCACCTACTGTACCAATTTATATGAAGTTGAGGGCTTTCATTTTTTTTTTTTTTGAAGAGTAAACTTTTCGATATTATTTAGACCTGATGTGGCTGCTATTTCCACCGGTCAATTCAGGCCTATTACCATTTGATAAAAATCAGATGTTGCAGCAACACTACCTTTCTAGCATTGCTTCTGGCAGTGTGTTGAAGTTTATTTCATCGTAAATTATGCAAGATTATTATAGCACACCACTTTTCACCGACTGCTTTACTGGTACTCTGTTGACCAAATCTATAGATTATGAGATTTAATATTTCTCTGATATGATTTGGTAAATGAGAGTTCTCTCCCCAAAAACTAAAGCTTAAACAACAACAGCAATTTATTGGTAAATAGTATGAAGGTCTGAAACAAATAAAATATAATCTATTGGGTTACAGAAAATAAACATTATAAGGAAAGCTCTAAACTGGCGGCCCTCCAGCTGTTGTGGATCTACAAGTCCCATGAGGCATTGCAAGGCTGACAGTTACAAGCATGACTCTCAAAGGCAGAGGCATGATGGGACTTGTAGTTCTGTAACAGCTGGAGGGCCGCCAATTTGACACCCCTGGGAGTGATTACTAAATACAGTAAGAAAGAAATGACATAAGACAAACATTTAGATATAAGTGCAAGGGATATATTCCATAATTGCCATGGAACTGCTGTTCCAAAGACTTCTCCCCCTACTCCATCTAGTGTGAACATTGTTATAGGCCTCTTCTTCATTGGTTTGGATGGAGTGGCCCTGATTGGTCTGAATGAACATCTCTATTCCCTCTATTAAAATCTTGCTTATCCTTTTTAGGATTGGCAAATACCCAATCCCCTGTACTTTGCATAAATCATCCCCTTTAATGCAAATCCTTGGCACAAACTTTTATAGAAAGATTACCTATACATGACAGGCTGGCCACCTTCATTGCATATCTAAATGAAGGATCCTTTGAAGTGGATATTTGTGAAGCAAACAGGTCTCATTGTTAGATAAATAAACTCAGGCACTGAACTGTCTGTGAAAAGCCTTCTCACATACAGTAGTAATTGGTAGAATATTCCCCGTGGCAACCTTAACTATCCCAAGCTATCTGTAGAATAGGAACTTATGAGAAGACATATTACACACACACACTGATACAACTCTAACCAAAATATATTCAATATATTCATAATTAAGGATGGGCTATGTGTTCGAGACGAACGTAGGTTTGACTCGAACATCAGGTATTCATGTGTTTGCTGAACATACAAACAAATGGGGTGCTCGGCGGGAAATTCAACCGCCGATGAGCACCCCATAATGCACTACGCTCTTGCAATTCATTGATTGCTTAGGATTGGCCAAAGCATGCACCTGACCTGAATGCTTTGGACAATCACAGCACAATGTGCTATCAGAGCTGTGATTGGCCAAAGACAGAGTGCCTTTGGCCAATCATGTCTCAGGGGCTATGTCCACGCCTCACAATATATAAGGCTGCTGCCTACACGGCAGCCATGTATAGTGTGTGACAATGAAGATTAGGCAGAAAGTTAGTGTGTTTAGTCAGTTAATGCAGTCAGTGTAGTTTACAGGCATACCCCACTTTTATAATGCATGGATATCTTGTAGTCCTGGGTCACCTTTTGGTGTTCCCCAAGTTTGGTGTACCTGTCACCTATGGTTTTGGAGCAGTGCCATGTCAAGCTGACCAACTTTTCCCATAGATGTCAATGTTAAAGACCAGGAGCAGTGCCATGTCAAGCTGACGCCAGTGAGCACTGGAAGCTGAAAATTGGTCTGGGCAGGAAGGGGTGAAAGTGCCCTGTATTTAAGTGGTTAAGGGGAACCCTATGACAGAATTAAAACAAAAATGGTGTGGGGTCCCCCCAAAATCTTTAACAGGCCCTTTGGGTATGGTATAGATTTTAAGGGGTACACTGCGCCAAAGAAAAAAACGGTGTGGGGTCTCCCCCAAAATCCATACCAGTCCTTATCCGAGCATGCACCCTGGCAAGCCAGGAAAGGGGAGGACACTCGCCATACTAGGCCGCTTGCCCTCAACATGGTAAGGGTGCTTTGGGGTGCCCCCCATAGTACCTTGTCCCCATGTTAATGGGGACATGTGTCTCTTCCCGACAACCCTGGGCTGTGGTTGTGGGGATTTTTGGGTGGGGCCTCCAGATCCTGCCCCCCCCCCCATGTGAATGGGTATCAAGGAAATAGTACCCCTACCAATTCACCCAAAAATTGTCAAAAAGTAAGAACCACAGGAAACCGTTTTTGACAAGTCCTTTATCAAAAAATAAAAAAATAGTGTCCCTTGATGTAAATCCATCGTCAATCACGACGCCTGCCGGACCCGAAAAATAGAAAAAATAAAAAACACTTCAGCCTCTTGGGAGGTGTCCCGCCATCTGCCCGATCTGTGCTTTAACAGTTCTTACAGTGTCTCACAAAAGTGAGTACACCCCTTACATTTTTGTAAATATTTTATTATGTTTTTTCATGTGACAACACTGAAGAAATTACACTTTGCTAGTGTACAGCTTGCATAACAGTGTAAATTTGCTGTCCCCTCATATTAACTCAACACACAGCCATTAATGTCTAAACCACTGGCAACAAAAGTGGGTACATCCCTAAGGGACATTGTCCAAATTGGGCCCAATTAGCAATTTTTTCTCCCTGGTGTCATGTGACTCATTAGTGTTACAAGGTCTCTGGTGTTAATGGGGAGCAAGTGTGTTAAATTTGGTGTTATTGCTCTCACTCTCTCATACTAGTCACTGGAAGTTCAACATGGCACCTTACGGCAAAGAACTCTCTGAAGATCTGAAAAAAAGAATTGTTGCTCTACATAAAAATGGCCTCGGCTATAAGAAGATTGCCAAGACCCTGAAACTGAGCTGCAGCACGGTGGCCAAGATCATACAGCAGTTCAACAGGACAGGTTCCACTCAGAACAGGCCTCGCCATGGTTGGCCAAAGACATTGAGTGCATGTGCTCAGTGTCATATCCACAGGTTGTCTTTGGGAAAGAGACGTATGAGTGCTGCCAGCATTGCTGCAGAGGTTGAAGGGGTGGGGGGTAAGCCTATCAAACCATATGCCGCACACTGCATCAAATTGATTTGCATGGCTGTCATCCCAGAAGGAAGTCTCTTCTAAAGATGATGCACAAGAAAGCCCGCAAACAGTTTGCTGAACACAAGCAGACTAAGAATATGGATTACTGGAACCATGTCCTGTGGTCTAATGAGACCAAGATAAACGTATTTTGTTCAGATGGTGTCAAGCTTGAGTGGCAAAGGAGGAGTGCAAAGACAACTGTGTCTTGCCTACAGTCAAGCATGGTGGTGGGAGTGTCATCGTCTGGGGCTACATGATTGCTGCCGGCATTGGGGAGCTGCAGTACATTGAGGGAACTATGAATGTCAACATGTACTGTGTCATACTGAAGCAGAGCATGATCCCCTCCCTTTGGAGACTGGGCCGCAGGGCAATATTCCAACATTATAATGACCCCAAACAAACCTCCAAGACGACCACTGCCTTGCTAAAGAAGCTGAGGGTAAAGGTGATTGCCTGGTCAAGCATGTCTCTAGACCTAAACCCTATTGAGCATCTGTGGGGCATCCTCAAATAGAAGGTGGAGGAGTGCAAGGTCTCTAACATCCACCAGCTCCGTGATGTTGTCACTGAGGAGTGGAAGACGACTCCAGTGGCAACCTGTGAAGCTCTGGTAAACTCCATGCCCAAGAATGTCAAAGCAGTGCTGGAAAATAATAGTTGCCACACAAAATATTGCCACTTTGGGCCAAATTTGGACATTGTCACATAGTACTCACATGTACTCACTTATGTTGCCATTTATGTCAATAACTTGCATATAAGCCCTTAAAATGAGGACTTTTGATTTTTCATGTTCATGTTCCATAGACTTTAATAGAGTTCACATGTTCGCTAGAACTTTTTTCCTGTTCAAGATGTTTTGGTGCAAACCAAACAGGGGGGTGTTTGGTCCATCCCTATTCGTAATTACAATATTATTTACAGCTGTTAAATGGAGATTTCACATAAACTCATTATGTAACAACTCTCCCCTTTGACTCATGCAAGGCAAGTAAAATGGTCCTCCTTTTCTAACAGTATGTACTCACCTTTTCTCACTCCTTCATTGCTCCATTAAGCTATAGCTTCTAACTGTCCTTGATTTGGAGGGACTGTTCCTCCTTCGGAACCAAATCCCTCTCTCCCTCTTTACTCCCCAGTTGTCCCACTTTTTGGTCTGGCATATAAATATCTATAAAGAAATATTCTATTTATTTACTAGAAGTAAACCATATATCCAACCACTTAATTATTGGATTTGTTCTTTCAAAAACCCAGTTTAAAAAGAATAAGTAGTGGTAGAAAAAGCCACTTGTAGGTTTAACCAATTATTTTCTCTGTATGAATTCTTCATGATCCACTTAACTTGGTGCATCAAAGGGCTTTGTCTACAAACCTTATAATAAGATGTCCCTCTTTCTCACGTCAAAAGGTTAGGAGATATGATTCAGCTGCTGAAACAACAGAAAGAAAGTAATTTGTAAGCTCAAAACCAGTTTGTCGGAACTTACACAGTGCTATAGAGTCCTTCTCTACCATCATGTGATAATTCTTCAGGCACCAGCAATATCACATAGGAGAGGGGGGAGTGAGTTCAGTATTTCACTACAGCTGGGTAAATGGAGTGGTACAAGAGTGAGAAAATTGTAAATACATGCTGCTGTGGGGGGGGGGGGGGGGATTAACTGACCCTTTAACTGCATGGGTAAAAGTAAAGATTTAATTTAATATAAACTGAATGGACTGTCAGCATATATTATATTTATTGACAACCAGGCCTAGTCTTAAAGGTAGTGCAAAAGAAATATGCAAAGTTCAGTAACATGATGAAAAGAGGAATATGCTACCTGCAGTAACAGATTTACCAACAAATCTGAAATTATATCTTAGCTGAATCCTGTTTGGCTCCAGTAAGCTGAACTTTAATTGGTGCCTGTGGTTTACTTCACTTCATATTTTGCTCTTTGCACTGCCCTATTGAAAAAACTCACAAGTACTGTACAACGTATATACAGTATATAAACGTAATTTACTGAAAACTTTGAATAGCTGTGTCAATAGGTTTTATGTCTAATATATGCCTAACATATGTTTTTGCTTTGAAATCATTTAAACTTGTGTTCATATGTATCTTGTCGGTTGCTATGATTTGACAATGTGAGGTATGAAGTAAATTAGGTTGTATTGCCACACAACTGTGGGCCTTGCACAGTTCTAAAAATAAGCTTATGATTAGATAGGTTTGCAATTTAAGAGCCTTAAGCAGTTTAGTAAGATGGTACAATAGTGTGAATGGCCACATAAAATTATGTGGAGAACCACCAAAAAGGAATGTACTCCCTAAGGGAGTCATCACAGAAGTGCAGCTGTTCCTTGCTCGAGAGAAAGTGTCAGGCCTTGTAAGTAACATGTCCTTAAGCAACAAACAGAATAGTGTACTAGTGACTAACAATACAGTCATAGCTAAGCAATAAGGAATGAGCAGCAGTGCTATGTCTTCACTGACTGGCTCCTTGCCTCCATCCCTTGACATATTGCTGCAATCATGTCCTGGAATGGCCTAAATTTTATAACATTTGATTATACGAAGCATGACAACATGTAGAAATAAAGACAATAAAATGTTTAGCTTGGCTCTTGAGATAAATGATAGCATGAAAGCCAGTATTTCAAGTTTTTTATAAGTCACTGCATTTTCAACTAGAATTCTATATAGTTTGGATTAGTAGGCAGGGATCCCAGAATAGGAATATCATCTATTTAATAAAACTTGTGTCCTCTAATGTCTAGAGTGACAGTTGTAAAAAGAAACAAGGAAACAAAAGTGATTGCACCATTGCCCACATGATCTTCCATCAATGGGTGTCAACTTAGTAAATATGGATGCATCAAATGCAGTCCCTGACATATCCCAAAGGCCACACAATAGCTTCATTTTTAAAAATGTGCTATTAATAGTAGGTTATATTGTGGTGCACCCGGAACAATACAATTTGTTTGGTTAAACACTAATGTAACTATAGGCTAACACAGTGACGGCTGGTGCATGATAATTTGGGGGGTGGGGTGGGGGGATGGGTGTCAAATCTACCCCCCCCCCCGCCAGCGGGACGGTCGGTAGGAAAATTCACCCCCCATCTCCGTGGGATGGACGGACGGATAGACGGACAGTCGGACGGACGGCTGGCCAGCAAATAAGCATTCTTACCTCCTCTGGCCGTGCGTCTCCGCCCTCTTCCTGGCCACTGGCCAGTAAAATCGCTTCTCTTTTCAGCCAATCAGGAAAGGGGTCTTCCGACCAGCTTCCTTATAGGCTGGGAGGAGAATCAGTGTGATAATAGCGAATATTCATTCGCTATTGTCATAGAACTGGGTGGGCTCCGGGCCCAGAGCCCACCCTTTTTTAAAGCCTATTAGAGCCCCTGGCTCTAATCACATGCTTAAAAAAAAAAACCCTATTGGAATCCATGCATCCGGCGCCCTAGGGGGGGATGCATGGATGGGGGGGGGGGGTGGAACCCCCAATCAACGGGCCGCCACTGGGCTAACATTAACTTGGGTTTGCACAACCAGCAATTAGGACGATGACAAGCTTTCACGGATTTTCATTTTTTGTGAATGACATTGTTCTTGTTTGTGCAAATGTTTTATGCTAATGCAGTAAGGTTCTATTCACACCTAAGCATAGTGCAGCGACAGCTGCTGCACCACATTTTTTTTCGTGGCGTGTTTTTGGAGAAGCACCATTCATTTGACTGGGCCTCGCTCCACTCCAAAGAAGGTCATGTACCAAATTTTGGCACAAAGCCAGAAGCGCTTGGTGATGCAATTTTTGTTGCGATTTAGATTTCAGTGCGCTCTGGTGTGAACGGAGCCTAAAATAAATGTCATCCGAATGTCATCCAAAGCATCCAAAGTATTTTCTGGGACCTGGAGCTTAATGGTAAGAGTGATTTTTCTTTTTTTCAAATTTAATTTTTAACTAATTAAATTAATTTATTAAATTTGATTAGTTTAATTTCATTCACTTTTATTCTTCATGGGGGATCCTGATCAGGTCATTATAGATTAGGAATAAGCTGAACTTGGCTTGAGTAGGGTTCTGTGCACTTTAAATAAGTTCTGATGCCAGGCCTGGATCCCATTGAAATCAATGGGTGCTGAATCTGTCAAATTAATAATGCACATTTCCTGGGCTACGAGGCAAAGTGTTGGCAAAAAATAGCATAGGGGTGGGGGATGGGCACCACCCGGGGGACCATGTTTCAGTGCAAAAAGCACTGACATTCAAAAAGGAAAAATGGCTTTAAATTGCAGGCAAATGACATTTGCCTTCTGGTTTCTATTTAAAAAGTAAAAAAAGGCACACAGACTCCTCCAAAGGCCCTCAAAATATTTAAAGGAACTTTTGAAGGGGAACGTGTTTTTAGATTTTATTTTGTTTGCATGCATCTGATCTGCTGACATACTTTTTATTGACTGGCTATTGTCTGTGAAGTAATAACATCTCAACAAAGAGCGTCGGGTTAGCCCCCTCCACCCCCTCAGGCAGCCCCACAATGCGAAGGTTGTTGCGCCTGTTACGGTTCTCCGCATCCTCCGCCTTATACTCCAGCGCCTTCACCCTGGTCTGCAGGGAGCGGATGGCTCCGGTATGATCCCCAACCAGATCCTCGGTCTGGCCCAGGCGCTGCTCCGCCGTGGACAGGCGTGAGCGCAGTTTGTCCATGTCCTGCCGAATGATCCCCACATCCAGCTGCACCGCCTCGATTTTAGAGGTGAGGGCAGACTGGCAGGTAGCAATAGCGGCCATGACATCCTCCAGTCGCAGCTGCGAGGAGGAAGCCTGCATGTCCGGATCAGTCTGTGACGCCATATTGGAGCGAGGGAGCAGCCTTCCCGCCACTGACCTGCTTGGAGCCGTCGGGGGAGAATCCTCCAAAATGGTCGGAAACTTCAACTTTTTTCCCCTCCCCGTGGTCCCCGCAGACCTCCGGCGCATGGATGGTGGGACAGTACAGGTCCGGGAGCTGCAGGAGAAGAATAGCCGGCAGAAGGGACAGAAGGTTCAGCAGAGCTCCGGCAAGTGCAACCGCTCAGGTCTCCATCTTGGTCACGCCCCCCGAAGTAATAACATCTAATGTTTATTACTTTATAATATCTGTCCTGTCTCTCCCTTTTGAATTTCAAACCAATAAAGCTGTTTACATACTGTGTATCAATTAAACAATTTTCCTGCCTATTTTCTTTGAAAGAATACACTTTAATGTGTATTTCCTGATTAAAGCCTTCCATATTGTAGCATGTGGCATAATAAAGCCGCTTACAATGGTGCATTGTTTATACAAAATTTCCAGCTACCTTCTGTAAAATAGTTTATTCTAATTTGTATTTCTTAGGTAAAACCTACCTTTTCTATCCCTATCACGCTGAAATTTTGACTATTAAGGCACATTCATACTGTGCATTGACATTGTGAAATAATACACTCTTATTTTTATTTTTTCCTAAAAACTCCTTTTATATCCCTTCGAAATTGTAATCTAATAAAGCTGCTTAGATTCTGCACATCAACTGTGCAATGTTTTTGGCTATCCTTGTTATTTCTTGATCAAAACCTGCCTTGTTTCTCCCTCTTAAATTGCAGAATAATAAAGCTGCTTATTTACTGTGCATTGACTGTACAATATTTATATCTAACTATTTTCTTTTAAATAATACACTCTAATTCTATTTCTTGACTAAAACCTGCCTCATCTCTTAAAGTTGTATGTATTAAACCAAAAAAATGTATTATATTACAGCTTACCAATTCCTAGATGTGGTGGCTATATTATTTTTCTTTTTTCATTTTTTTTCTTTGTTTTCACCTGCTGATCTCCTGGCAATGAGTTTGTTATTTTTCAATTTTACAGACCAATCTGTCCAGCAAAAAGTGTCAGTTAGAGGTTTGAGACAAACCATATAGCACTGAAAGAGGTGCTTACAATCAGCTTTTATTAATTTATCTACTGTAAAACCTTTATCCTCAGAAAAAAAAAAACAGTTGCAGTAACTGCTTAAAAAGTGTTAGCTGGAGTTCAGATTTACTATGATAGTTAGCCGGATATCCAAGGATCAAAGCACCACATCCCACTAATTGAATCCAAAAAATGTTTGTACAAGAAAGGGATTGTTAAGGTGCCATAATTAACATGACAAAATACTTATACAATATCAAATTTTATTGTATTGTACAAATATTAAAAGCCATTATTTCATTAAACCATCACAGAACATCCACGTGGCCATAACGTATATACAGTAACTTCAGCCCGACATACATTACCAATCACTGGCTTCTTAAGGAGATTTGTGAAGTACTGCATACAATATCACTACAAATAATGAAAACATAATACATAAATAAACACTATGAATATATCAAAAAATCTTGTAAAGAATTATCAGTGTAGTATTGATTACATATTAGCTGATGCTCCCAAACTTGCTCATCCATGTCTTTATGGACCTTGTTTGTTCACTGGTGCGCAGTCATATTGGAACAGAAAGGAACCATCCCCAAACTGTTCCCACAAAGTTGGGAGCAAGAAATTGTCCAAAATGTATTGGTATGCTGATGCCTAAAGAGTTTCCTTCACTGGAACTAAGAGCCAAGCCCAACCCCTAAAAACAACCCCACACCATATTCCCAACTCCACCAAATGATTTGGACCAGTGCACAAAGCAAGGTCCATAAAGACATAGATGTAAGAGTTTGGGGTGGAGGAACTTGACTGGCCTGCACAGAGTCCTGACATGAACCCAATAGAACACCTTTGGGATAAACTAGAGTGGGGACTGTGAGCCAGGCCTTCTCATCCACATCAGTGCCTTACCTCACAAATGCGCTTCTGGAAGAATGGTCAGACATTCTCATAGACATACTCTTAAACCTTGTGAACAGTCTTCTCAGAAGAGTTGAAGCTGTTATAGCTGCTAAGGGTGGGCCAACTCAATATTGAACTCCACAGACTGACTGGGATGTAATTAAAGTCCATGTGTGTGTAAAGGCAGGGGTCCCAATACTTTTGGTAATATAATGTATCAATGAGTCATAGAAGGGACACAGTCCAATATAGATCAGCCTACAATAGGGGATTCAATTGAGTACTCACTAAACACATATTCATACAAATATACCACTATACAACACTTGTAAGACTCAATATATTATACCCACCACTTGGGTCAAGATGATAAGGGGGAACCAATAAAGGGTTTAGGCAAACTAGAAATCCAGGCCAGGTTGCCCAGTCAAAAACAGGCAGATTATCAAGATACATCAGGCATATATTGTTCAATCCCTCAAACAACTCATATATTGCAAATGGCTAAAATGGCAAGGAAAGGGAAACTTTACTAAAAATACAAATACAAACAAATACCCCTAAGACCCAAACTGTATTCACATAAGGGCTATGATTTTTACCAATAAGTAGATGTTTCAATTGGCACCCTTAATGGCGCAAGGCCGTGATAAAAAGACCACCGCTGTGTGGGTCTATTTGTATCCCTCCCAGCGTTGGCACCAATCAGGCATCTGCATCCCGCTGGCAATTTACCACATTGGCGGGATGCGGATACCCGATTGGGGCCAACGTGCATGCATATCGGGAGATGACATCACGTGCATGCGTGACAAAATCTTTTGGCAATTTTGGAAAATCCCACTGTCAGTGCGGAAGGTACCATGGGGACCACAACCCAGGGCAAATCCTGGACATCAAGGAAAACCAGGGCTGGCAAAGATGGAGAAACCAGAGCCAAGTAGTTGGAAAAACACCCGTGGGACAAAAGGAAGTGTACAGAGGCCAAAAATAGGTGCCACCCATGGAAGGCCGGCCCGTAGACATTGTCTGCAGCCATCCCCACCCATCTCCCAGTGCAAATCCCAAAAAAACAAAAATGAGGTATTTAAAAAAAAAGGAAAAAAAATATTTATATATATATATATATATATATATATATATATAGCAGGATTTCCAGGCATTGGGCCTGATGAGGGTCTACCATTGTTACCGGAAACGCCAGCAGCCCCTTTAAGATGAAAACCCAAGTGTGAGATTGGAGTCAAAGACCAGTCCGGCATCTTTGGTTTGTTTTCTTTATTTGATATAGAGGATGGGAGAAGGGAAAGAGTGGGATACTCCTCTGGCTCAACTAGGTACAAATGGGACACTTTGAAGAAAAAAAGTATTTCAGCGCTGTCTGGATGCCAACCAACACTTGCTGGCGCTTGAAAAACGCTGACTTGCTGAACTGTACTTGAACTTGACTTCTGACACTCAGGTTAGCTCAAAAGTCCCAAACACTGCTCCCTCCAGTCCTTGCTGACTGAAGTAGCCTCTGTATACTGCTTCTGCTGCTGCCACTCTCAATACTGTACACTTCAGGGCCCAACGCTGGCGCCCCCTCTGTAATTCAGGGTCCTCTCACTAGGCACCCCCTCTACACTTCAGGGTCCTCTCACTAAGCACCCCCTCTACACTTCAGGGTCCTCTCACTAGGTACCCCCTCTACACTTCAGGGTCCACACACTGGCACCCTCTCTGCTTCTCTTCAGGGTCAACACTGGCACCCCCTTTACTTTTACTCCTGCACTGGCTAGCTAGCTCCTGGATCCCCTCGACCTTCACCGGAGTGGTCCCCTCTCTCTCTAGGCAGGCCCCCAGGGGCAGTTTGCAGTACTCACAAACTGGGAATGCTTTCCTGAAACTGGACCCCTCTCAGCTCCACTGTTCCTCCGCACTGGATCCTCTCTGCAGCTCAGCTCAGCCTTCTGTCCCCTCAGGAAAGCCGCCTGGGACACCCGGTTCCGTTGACAGGAGGAGAGACAGCCGCACTCTCCCTCCATGGACTCTGCTTCCCGCCATGTGCGTCATGTGCTCCCCTCAAACTTATACCCACTCCCAGAATGCTGTGCGGCAGAATCTGCCTTTCTAGGGTAGATACAAGCCTGAGTGTGCCATTGGCTAGGTTTCTTCCACAGCCCAATGATAACCCTCTCATGGAGCACAGTGGGGAGACTCCCCAGTCTCAACATCCACACCTGGGAAACATGACAGCCCAGCTGAAAATCATGGCCCTGCTGTTAGGCAGCCAAGGCCCACTATGCTTTACCTAGCACCTACCTTGTAATGTGCTATATATATATATATATATATATATATATATATATATATATATATACATACATACATAAATATTGGGACGCTGACACAATTCTAATCTTTTTGGCTCTATACACCACCACAATGGATTTAAAACAAACAAAAGGTGCTTTAACTGCAGACTTTCAGCTATAATTTGAGGGTATTTACATCCAAATCAGGTGTTGGAATTAAAACAGTTTGCATATGTGCCTCCCACTTTTTAAGGGACCAAAAGTAATGGGACAGATTAACAATCATAAATCAAACTTTCACTTTTTAATACTTGGTTGCAAATCCTTTGCAGTCAATTACAGCCTGAAGTCTGGAACGCATAGACATCACCAGACACTGGGTTTCATCCCTGGTGATGCTCTGCCAGGCCTCTACTGCAACTGTCTTCAGTTCCTGCTTGTTCTTGGGGCATTTTCCCTTCAGTTTTGTCTTCAGCAAGTGAAATGCATGTTCAATCGGATTCAGATCAGGTGATTGACTTGGCCATTGCATAACATTCCACTTCTTTCCCTTAAAAATCTCTTTGGTTGCTTTCGCAGTATGCTTCGGGTCGTTGTCCATCTGCACTGTGAAGTGCTGTCCAATGAGTTCTGAAGCATTTGGCTGAACATGAGCAGATAATATTGCACAAAACACTTTAGAATTCATCCTGCTGCTTTTGTCAGCAGTCACATCATCAATAAATACAAGAGAACCAGTTCCATTGGCAGCCATACATGCCCACGCCATGACACTACCACCACCATGCATCACTGATGAGGTGGTATGCTTTGGATCATGAGCAGTTCCTTTCCTTCTCCATACTCTCATATTCTCTTCCCATCACTCTGGTACAAGTTGATCTTGGTCTCATCTGTCCATAGGATATTGTTCCAGAACTGTGAAGGCTTTTTTTAGATGTTGTTTGGCAAACTCTAATCTGGCCTTCATGTTTTTGAGGCTCACCTATGGTTTACATCTTGTGGTGAACCCTCTGTATTCACTCTGGTGAAGTCTTCTCTTGATTGTTGACTTTGACCCACATATACCTACCTCCTGGAGAGTGTTCTTGATCTGGCCAACTGTTGTGTTTTCTTCACATGGGAAACAATTCTTCGGTCATCCACCACAGTTGTTTTCCGTGGCCTCTTGGGTCTTTTGGTGTTGCTGAGCTCACCGGTGCGTTCTTTCTTTTTAAGGATGTTCCAAACAGTTGATTTGGCCACACCTTATGTTTTTGCTATCTCTCTGATGGATTTGTTTTGTTTTTTTTTCAGCCTAATGATGGCTTGCTTCACTGATAGTGACAGCTCTTTGGATCTCATATTGAGAGTTGACAGAAACAGATTCCAAATGCAAATAGCACACTTGAAATGAACGCTGGACCTTTTATCTGCTCTTTGTAAATGGGATAATGAGGAAATAACAAACACCTGGCCATGGAACAGCTGAGCAGCCAATTGGTCCCTTAAAAAGTGGGAGGCACATATACAAACTGTTGTAATTCCTACACCTTTCACCTGATTTGGATGTAAATACCCTCAAATTAAACCTGAATGTCTGCAGTTAAAGCACATCTTGTTTGTTCCATTCCCATTGTAGTGGTGTATAGAGCCAAAAACATTAGAATTGTGTCAATGTCCCAATATTTATGGGCCTGACTGTATGTCTCAATACATTTTCTAGGTTGCACTGAAGAATATAATAAACATAAAACAATAAATTAATAAATACATTGCCAAAGTACAGCCTAGGACAGCATTAGAGGAGATGATTATTTTAATAAAAAGGGATTGAAGCTCATCGCCTCATTAAGCCCTGGATTTTCAGTTGCTGCACCACATCTCCCCCCTCCACCTCCTCTTATGTTAGGGAAGATGCTCCAAAGCAAAACATTTCATTTTAGGCGAATCAAATCCATGGAATAACCCCATATGGCCGCTAATTGGAGTCTCTAACTTTTTTTGGAGACCAAAGAGACATGGGCCTGAATTCTATTGAAGAATGCCCTCTTGGTTTTGCCAATATAGAAAGCTCCACAGTCACACTTCATATAGTAAACTATACCAATTGTTTGACAATTGGCAAAAAATCTGGGCTTATAAACACCACAATTTAATAAAGTTATTTGTTGTGCTTTCATTTTAACTCAGCAAAAATTACATTTGCCACAAGGCATAGTGCCTGTAATTCCAATGGTCTTATTTTTATTTTAACAGAGTGGGGACTGCAGACAAGTTGGTCCTTCAAGGATTGGGATCTCCTATAGGTAATTTCTGGATAACTATTGACATATTTCGACACTACATCGTCCGCCAGCAGAAGATACCAATATTTCTCCATAATCTGGCAGACTTGCCGTTGTTGCCCAGAATATCGCGTAATAAATCTTACATTCTGTGCGACAGGCTTGGCTCTTTGACTGTGTATTAGAGTTTCCCTACATTGGTCCTTGGCTCGATGGTAGGCTTTTTTTTAGACATGATTTAGTAAAGGCCTCTATCAATTAATTATTTCTGAAGTGCCTTTGCTTCAGTTTCAAAATCCTCCTGATTAGTACAATTTATTTTTACGAAAAGGTACTGACTATAAGGATTGCTCAATACTAGAGAGGCTGGATGAGAGCCTCTGGCATGCAAGATAGTATTCCCTGAGGAGGCTTTTCTATATAGGGTGGACCCCAATCTAACATCCCCATTAATACAAATAAATATGTCCAAGAAGCTAAACACTTGTTGATGATGGGTAATAGTGAATTTCAAATTGTAAGTATTACATTTAAGTATCTCTAAGAACACATGTAATTCATCCACAGAGCCATTCCAAATCATAAAGATGTCATCAATGAATCTTCGCTAGATTAACACCTTACTTAACCACCACCCGCAAACTGGAGTACCTGTACATCCATTTGAAGAAGTGGTTGTACCGAGGTGATGCCTGCAGCTAGAGGCATCATCTTGGTAGCGTTTTTTAGAGCCGGCGGTCAGCTTTCTTGTGATAATAACTGATGCAGCTCAACAGCTCAACAGCTGCTCGGTCATAATCATAAGGAGTGGGCTGGGACCACCCCCCTCCCGACAACTTCCGCAGCTCCGCCCGGGTCTCCTGTCGGGAGACCCGAGCAACCATCTGGCACATTCGCCGGCTGGTCAGGGTCCCCAACGAAGTGGGTTTCTGACTCTGATGAAGACACCCCAAAGCGACGTCACTTCTGGTTTACTCGGCTGCCAATGGCGCAGATTTAAAAAAAATGACAGTGTTCAAAAATGCAGATTTTGGCGTTTTGAATACTTTTAAGTGCAAAGGTGGGATTTTGGGTCTTTTAGACCCCAGATACCTCCATAAAGTGTACCTGTCACTGCCTATTATTGTCACAAGGGATGTTTACATTCCTTGTTACAGCAATAAAAGTGATCAGATTTTTTTAAAGGAACAGTGAAAAAATTAAATCAATAAATAGGAAAAAAAATAAAAAGTAAAATGCCCCCGTCCCCGTGTGATCGCACACCAAAGAAAACTCATACATAAGGTGCGCCCACAAATGTAAACTGTGTTTCAATCACACATGTGAGGTATCCCCACAATCGTCAGAGCAAGAGCAATAATTCTAGCAAAAGACTTTCTCTGTAACTTTTTTTTATGTGTACACTTTTTATTTGTACTTATAACATTTTTGAACAAGGAAAAACATTGTTAAAGATCTACCTTTTCCCCACTCTACTAAAAATATTCCTGTTATGCCTGGAAGTGAGGGGACATTTTCACAGACATTAGTTTTGGCTGGAATCGGGCTTTGAGCTCCTATTATTCTGCACATTGTACCTATATTGTTTACTAGATTGTTTTGATTATCCCTACATTTTACATATGAGACAACAGAGCGAAACCATGCGGAAGAAGAAATCAGTACTTGGAAAGAAGCAGGCAGGTTGTGGCATACCAGATGACATGCAAAGGGACTGCACACTTTGAGGGCAATGAGGTCTATTACAAGATGGGAGATCTTCTGAAGGTATTCGAGGTAGCTACTTTTGTGTTAAGGCTTAGTATTGTATACATTCTCTGTTGTGTAAAATGTGGAAACAATATGCAGTAAAAGCCACGTCCGAACCTCTGTCAGCAAGCCATATGAAGAGGCTGTGAACTGGAAGCTATTGCAAAATGCCAAACTCAGAAGACATTCAACTCAATTTACAAAGCTTTAACACAAGGATAAGGATCTTTTTTTCTTTTTAGTCATGTGACTGTCATTTGAAACATCATTAAACTTACCAAAAAATATTTGTCACTTTTTATTGAAAATCAGAATTCTTGTCCTGATGTGTTAGCTTTGTGAATTGAGCCCAATATCTCCTGCTTTATCAAGGGCATGAGAAAGTACCTTCTAAATGCATGTTTACAATGTATAGTTTAGAAATATATCACACGGAAGTAAATGCCATTTAAACTGGAGTAGCATGACAAACAGAATACCTTTTTTGTTTTCTGACAAAGTACTATAAGATTTAATGAGGGTTTTTTTCTTAAAGTGTATCTATGGGCAAGATGTATAATCATATATTCATTTCAATATATTCAATTATTTCTAGTCTGCTGCTATTAATTTGAATGACTCAGAAGTTTAAAAATGTAGATTTTGAAGAATTACACACATTTACTTCCTTATATGCAGGAGCACATGCCTTGTGAATATGCATTTCTGTGTGACTTATTTCACAGAGCCTACTGTCTGGACTATAATTATACGAGGCGTGTCTAAAAAGTTCAGTGAATGGTTGGATATTCCAAGGGCAACATGGGCCAGGTGCCTGTGCATGCACATGGCTATCCAGAGACACCTCAAGAAGTATCATCTAGCGTGGAAAACCCACTGAGCAAAGTAGAATGTAGTCAGTGTGAGAAGTAGGGTCACAGTGCAATGCAGCAATGAGTAAACATCAAGTTCTGCTACAAATTGGGGAAAACAGTGATGCATGAAACGTTGGTGCAAGTGTACGGAACTGAAGCCATGAACAGAAAATGTGTTTACGACTGGTTCAAGCACTTTCAAATGACCCCCAGACATGATCAAGCAAGTGCGACAAATGCTGGCATGAAATCCGCTACTAACTATTTGATTGATGGTGGAGGAATTGGGCATTAGCAAGGACATGGTGCGCACCATCGTCTGCAAAGATTTGGATAAGCAGAAGATCTGTTGTTTGTGCCGAACAAGCTGACAGACAAACAGAAAGCAAAACAGATGGAAACATTGGGAGATTTCATTACCATGTGTGACCAGGATCCATCCTTTCCATGAACCATTGTTACACAGCATGAGACCTGGTGCTATCAGTTCTATCCGGAATCCAAGCGGTAATCAATGGAATGGTGTTCACCGTCTTCTTGATCATCCACTGTACTCCCCTGATCTGGTGCCTGTGGACTTCTTTTCTATTTCCCCACCTGAAGAGCGTCATGAAAGGCGCATGTTATGCGGATGTGGCAGCAATTTAAGAATGTGTGAAAGTGGTTCTGCGATCGATTCCTAAAGGGGGCTTTGCTGACAGTTCCCAGAAGCTTTATGAATGTTGTCAAAAGTGTGTTGTGAAGGATGGCGATTATTTTGAAGGCTAATAAAAGTAATTTGTTTGTATCTTCTGTTTTGTTTGTTTTCTGATACCATTCATCAAAAGATTTAGACACACCTTGTATGTATGGACATTCTGAGGAGGAGGAGTTTCAGGATGCACAGTCAATACAGGGAATACACCATATGATGCATTGCCACTTGCAATTAATTTTGCTGGTGCTGTCCTGACACTTTAAAGTGGGATTCACACTCTTGCATTGACATAAAACACAGTAAAGTTGTTGGCATTCTAAATAAGACAAGAAGAGAGGCAGCACCATCTAAGAGTAGCATTATGAGACTTTAATAGCCAAAACAAGTAATTAACTCACAAGATAATGATATGTAAGAGCTCGTCAAAAGAATAAGAGTCTTCGCTGTGTACAACCGGATGGTCAACGATCCTAGTCAGGGAGGCCAGATGGAGCCTTCGCCTGTGTGGGTGGATAGCAACACTTCCTGGAGTGGGTCTGAGGATCCTGGGTGGAGCGATAGGCGCGGAATGCGTTCGGAGCATTCCTGCTCCTTCAGGCTGCCTTATAAATAGCACCCCATGCACCTTACCAATGCAACTGTTATATGCAAGTCTGCATTGTCACCTCAACTGTGCTACCTCAACACATAACTACTGTTCTAATCAGTAAACACAGTTTCTGTTAGAGAAGATTTGCCTGGTCTCAGTTACTTGAACGTGGAAACGAGTGTGTGATTAACAAAGCTGAGTTATGCGGCAAAGTGTATACAACAAAGTTAACCCTTGTGGTTATGAATCCAGGAGTATTGTGTAATAAGGCGGTGTGCGGTCCCTTTAAATACAAATAATCAATGTAAACCAATATATGTGATTAATATAGTGTGCGCCTAATATTTCCTCCCACTATACCACCAAATTATCCAGTATATAGATCAAAAATCCATCAATGCATCCAAAAAACAATTTCAATAAAGAATTTATACAAGTATTCACTCTGTGATATAGGGTGTATAGATCCAATAGTGTTTAAAAATGTGCTTAAGTGCCAATTCCTCCAGTGCATCACCAAAATACAGTAGGTCACATGCGCTTTCATCTCATATCTCATTGGTCAATTTATTGACGCGAGTAGGCACTGCACCAATTGGTAAACTGGTGATGTACTAGAGTAAATACTTGTATAATTTGAACATTTGTTTGGTTGTTTAAGGACACTTATTACGGATGGAAAGTGATTTATTGTGCACCATTGGATGTATAATTGTTTTAAAGAAAAATGTTTTTTATTTAAATTGTTTTTTTTGATGCACTGATGGATATTTGATGTATATACTTGATAATTTGATGGTTTAGTGGGAGAAAACCTTATCTGCGCACTACTGTAAATTATTCACATATATTGGCTTACACTGGTTATTTGTATTGAGTTTTGGATCCTCCACCCTAGGTCCCTTTTCTGTAGGAAAAATATTTTCCTTTCTGTAGCTGGGTATGGACCAGCTTTTGGCTCTGGTCCAAAAATGACCAGGATTCTATCCTTTACATCCTATATCAGAGGTTGTTGGCCTTTTCTTCTTGATTAGGGCCCTTGTAAAGAATGTATCTTGTGTACCTCCCCCTATCTGTTCCCCTTTGGTTCCCTGGGATCTAAAACTGGTACACTCTGTGCTTTTGAAACTGCTGTTTGAACCCATCACAAACTTTTCTGTCCTTACTCTTACCCATAATGTGGTATTCCTGGTACCCATCACCTCGTTATCCTGCAAGGAATCCTTTTTAGCTTTGCATAGGGACAAGGTGGTGTTGACGTCTAGGACTTCCTTCTTGCCTAAGTTATTTCTTCCCTTTCACCTCATCCAGTACGTTGTTTTTCTGTCCCTCCTTTCAAGTCCACTTTACCAAAAGGAACTATTCCTCCATTGTCTGGATGCATTTTGGGCTGTGAGAATCTCTCAGCTACAGCTTCATTCAGAAAGGCCAATTTTCTTTTTGCCATCCTGGATGGTTCAAGGAAGAATGCTGTGGCTTCTTATTCCATCACCTATAGTGACTTAGGTAGATCATCCAAACTTATGGTCTTAAGGATTGGGTTAAACCTTTTTGGATCTGTGAGTTATTTTTCATCTTTTTAGCATCAAGCAGATTTTCTCAGTTTGCAAGACTCATCTGAGCACAACTTTGGGCAGTCTTCTGGCTGCTCCTTGAGTATCCCTTTTTCTTAGCCTTTGTTGCTATGTGTTCTACCCCTCTGTTGGACAGCTTTTGGATGTCCTGACAATTTAAGCATTCCTCTGTCACTCAATAATTGAGAGCTAGGATTTGTGTACTCACTGTAAAATCAATTTCCTGGAGTCCATTGAGGGATGCAGGTCACTCATCTCTATACTTATTTTTTAGATCTCAGTATTCTTTTGCTACAAAACTTAGACATGATGCTTGTCCTTTGCTGGTAAGTGTTATTTGTTACCAGAGTCTATTTCTACTGTAAGTGGCAGTATAACCTGAACTCCTGTGTCCCTTAATGGACTTAAGAATATGATTTTAAAGTGAGTAAAAAAATTCTGTTTTTACAGCCTTACTTCTCCCTTCTTTTGTAACTACTGTTTGTTCCTGTCTTCTGTCCAAGGAGATTTTGTAAAATATCATATCTGATGGCAAAGTATGATTCCTCAAGATAATGCTACAGTATATTTCACAAGCTAAGCTACCTTTTGTCATTAAATATGGTGAATTACTATATGAGTGATAGCCATCAACAGGATGCATGCAAGAAATATTTTACAACCATAAAGCGTAAGTTTGGGATTTGATCCTTCATTAAAACTATGACATGTTTCATAACAATTAAAAAGAAATAATGAAAGTTTCTGTTTCAAAGACTGACTGTAATAACTTCAACCTTCCGGACAAAACACAAAGTCTTTTCAGGATACATTACACTGAAAACGTATTCTGCAAACAGTTCACATAATTAGGCATGGAATTCTTTTAACAGCTGTAGCGATTTCACACTCAAGGCCTAATACACAGGAACGATTTGACTTGGCAGTGTTTCAGCTTCTACTTAATGTGGAAGTTATTGTTTCCTTCCCCGATATTTCCTGGTCCTTCAGATTTTCATGTAGTTTATGATTCTTTAACACAAAAAGAGTACTATAAATGACTGTGTTATGTACTTTGTTTCTTTGATACACTGCACTTATCCATAGATTCTGAAAACTGTGTTATGCATTTGGCATATTTAAAAAAATGATCATAAAATATGAATTTTGGCTAAAGATTAGCAAACTCAGACTCCACCCAGATAGAAATGGCTAAGAAAAATTTGGAAAAAGTAGTCAGAACTTAAAGGTACCCACACAAAAAATATTGAAATCAATACTTTTCTTTTTTCATCTTCTTAAGGTCAGAAGATTAATAAAGAAAAAATTCCGCGCAAATGGATCTCCTTGTATGATTGGCTGCAGCCTACCCCAAAAATATAGTAAAACTATATCAGGGTATGGAAAATATGATAGGGTAATTGGCGCTGCCAAATAATGAAAAATGTACAAAGGTGTGTCTCACAAATCTAGGTACATATAGGTGATCAATATATAATATCAATACTATAAGTGATGGTCCTTGAAATATACCCAATGGTACTGATCTTAAGCCACAGTAGTTGTTATAGATATCAATAAATTAACCAACCATTCATCAATTAATAACACTAATACCTACTTAATGGAATTCAATAGAAAAGTAAACCAGTAGGAATAAATAAAACTGTGAGCAGTGTCTCAAAGCTAAAAATAAAGTGACTCTTGTAATAATTGGTGTAAACACTAGGTGGCAGTGTTGGTTTTAAATGAATAAGTGTGGATATCCAAGTAAAACAGGTAATGGGTGGTACAAGGTGCCAGGTGCTGTAATTATATCAGAAGTAAATAGCAATATTTAAAAGTAAAAAAGTCTCCAAATACAGTGCAATAATGGATATCCAAGTGAAATAAGATATATAAAAAACATCAAAAAGAATGAATTAATTAGAAAATATATATAATGTGCCAGGTGAAACATAAAAGAGTATCAGAGCTCTAAAAAATTCTTAAAAAGATCCCAAAAATAAATAAGTAAATATCTGGTGAATAAATAAATATAAATATAAATATGAAATTGGGTGGTCCGTAATATAAGTGAAAAAAAAAAGTCCACAAAGAATATATTCAATATAATAGTCCAAAAACATGCAATATAGTGATAAAAAGTGCCATCCATATAATCCCGGACATCACCCTTATTACTCTGGAGCGCTGCCTATCACCCCTATTATACATCGCTTACCTTAACACCTTACCATTAGAGGGAGGAAGTGCAACTGGTCCCAGGAGGAGAGGAGAGGCTCACCGCGGTTTACCGGGGAATACCCCAAATATCCAACGCTGGTTACCCCTGTAGGGGTGCCGCTCTCTGGTGAGTGCGGGCTACATAGGAAGGGGAGCACGGAATTCCCTCACCCAGCACCCACATCCTGATCCAACACCGGGAAGCACCCCCTCCATCTATGCAATTTCCTTTGGCACTTTTTATCACTATATTGCATGTTTTTGGACTATTATATTGAATATATTCTTTGTGGACTTTTTTTTTTTTTCACTTATATTACGGACCACCCAATTTCATATTTATATTTATATTTATTTATTCACCAGATATTTACTTATTTATTTTTGGGATCTTTTTAAGAATTTTTTAGAGCTCTGATACTCTTTTATGTTTCACCTGGCACATTATATATATTTTCTAATTAATTAATTCTTTTTGATGTTTTTTATATATCTTATTTCACTTGGATATCCATTATTGCACTGTATTTGGAGACTTCTTTACTTTTAAATATTGCTATTTACTTCTGATATAATTACAGCACCTGGCACCTTGTACCACCCATTACCTGTTTTACTTGGATATCCACACTTATTAATTTAAAACCAACACTGCCACCTAGTGTTTACACCAATTATTACAAGAGTCACTTTATTTTTAGCTTTGAGACACTGCTCACAGTTTTATTTATTCCTACTGGTTTACTTTTCTATTGAATTCCATTAAGTAGGTATTAGTGTTATTAATTGATGAATGGTTGGTTAATTTATTGATATCTATAACAACTACTGTGGCTTAATATCAGTACCATGGGGTATATTTCAAGGACCATCATTTATAGTATTGATATTATATATTGATCACCTATATGTACCTAGATTTGTGAGACACACCTTTGTACATTTTTCATTATTTGGCAGCGCCAATTACCCTATCATATTTTCCAAGGTCAGAAGATTGTAGGTAAAAACATTTTTAAAAAAATTGACGCATAATAGGTAGTACAGAACTGTACAATGTGTTTGTGTATGTGTGTATATATATATATATATATATATATATATATATATATACAGTAATCCCTCGCTACATCGCGGTTCAGTTTTTGTGGTCCCGGTAATTCGCGTTTTTTTTTGTAATGTTATTTTACTATATAAATCATTAAAAATGAAAGATTTTTGTGTTTTTCATAGCTCTTGCTCTGTCTCTAAGTATCTTTTATGTGTTTAAATGAGTTTCTATTGTTTTAAAAGTGTGTTTAAAGACCTTAAAATGCTTCTACACGTACAGTGACAGTAAAAAAATCATGCCTACAATGCATTTTAATAGGGTTTTTCTATTTCGCGGAATTTCACTTTTCGCGGCTGGGTCCGGAACGTAACCCCCGCAATGGAGGGGGGGTTTACTGTATATATATATATATATATATATATATATATATATATATATATTTTTTTTTTAGCAAAGACTCTGGAGAATAAAATGGTGGTCGTTGCAATATTTTATGTCCCACGGTATGTGCGCAGCGGTCTTTCAAGCACAATTTTTTGGGGAAAAATTTACAGTAAAAAAAACTAAACCGTAAAGTTAGCCCAATTTTTTGTGTATTGTGAAAGATGATGTCATGCTGAGTAAAGAGATACCTAACATGTTACAGTTTAAAATTGCGCACATTCGTGGAATGGCGACAAACTATGGTACCTAAAAATCTCCAAATGCGACGCTTTAAAAAAAATTTACCAGTTACCAGTTTAGAATTATTGCTCTCACTCTAACGATCATGGCGATACCTCACATGTGTGATTTAAACACAATTTACATTTGTGGGTGCAACTTACGTATGCGTTTTCTTTTGTGTGCAAGCACACAAGGCGCTTTAAAAAAAAAATTCCAGTTTATTTTTATTATTTTTATTATTTTTTTTCACTGTAAAAAAATTCCAGTTTATTTTTATTATTTTTATTATTTTTTTTCACTGTTCCTTTAAAAAAAAAAAAAATCTGATCACTTGTATTGCTGTTACAAGGAATGTAAACATTCCTTGTGACAGTAATACAGTAACAGGCAGTGAACCAAATCCCTCCTTTACACTTAAAAAGTTTTCAAAACGCCAAAATCTGTGTTTTTGAATACTGACATTTTTTAAAATCTTCGCCATTGGCAGCCGAGTAAACCTGAAGATACATTGCTTCTGGGTTACTTCATCGGAGACCGAATCTGGCTTCATTTGGGACTCTGACCAGCTGGCGGACGTTCCGGCCGGTCACTCGGATCTCCTGGCGGGATGGGAAACCCGGGCGGAGCTGCGGAAGTCGGCAGGAGGGGGGGATGTCCCCTCCAGCTCCTTATGATAATGGCCGAATGGCTGCTAAGCCGCATCGGTTGTTATCACAAGAAAGCTGACTGCTCTAAAAACCGGTATCGGGGTGATGCCTCTAGCTGCAGGCATCACCCTGGTACAACCACTTTTTTAAACTGACATACAGGTATGTTGGTTTACGGGAAGTGGTTAAGTAAGGTGTTAATCTGGGGAAGATTCATGGATGAAATCTTTATGATTTGGAATGGCTCTGTGGATGAATTATATATGTTCATAGAGATACTTAAATGTAATAATTACAATTTGAAATGTATTATGACCCATCATCAACAAGTGATTAGCTTCTTGGACATATTGATTTGTGTTAATGGGGATGGTAGACTGGGCTCCACCCTATATAGAAAACCCTCCTCAGGGAATACTATCTTGCATGCCACCGGTTCTCATCCGGCCCCTCTAGTATTGAGTCAGTACCTTTGTGTATATACTGTATATATGTGTATATATATATATATATTTTTTTTAAATATATCTACATATATATACTGTATATACATACACATACACTTTCTTTATCTATACATTCAATCACTATTCTAACCCTTGGAATAGTAATTAAATGTGTGTGTGTGTGTGTGTATATATATATATATATATATATATATATATATATATATATATATATATATATATATATATATATATATATACAGTATCTCAGAAAAGTGAGTAGACCCCTCACATTTTTGTAAATATTATGTTATATCTTTTCATGTGACAACACTGAAGAAATGAAACTATGCTACAGTGTAAATTAGTGAGTGTACAGCTTGTATAACAGTGTACATTTGCTGCCTCCTCAAAATAACCCAACACACAGCCATCAATGTCTAAACTGCTGGCAACAAAAGTGAGTACACCCCCAAGTCAAAATGTCCAAATTGGACCCAAAGTGTCAATTGTTTGTGTGGCCACCGTTTATTTTCCAGCACTGCCTTAACCCTCTTGGGCATGGAGTTCACCAGAGCTTTACAGGTTGCCACTGGAGTCCTCTTCCACTCCTCCATGACCATATCACAGAGCTGGTGGATGTTAGAGACCTTGCACTCCTCCACCTTCTGTTTCAGGATGCCCCACAGATGCTCAATATGGTTTAGGTCTGAAGACATGCTTGGCCAGTCCATAACCTTTACTCTCAGCTTCTTTAGCAAGGCAGTGGTCATCTTGGAGGTGTGTTTGGGGTCGTTATCATGTTGGAATACTGCCCTGGGGCCCAGTCTCCAAATTTAGAGGATCATGCTCTGCTTTAATATGTCACAGTACATGTTGGCATTTATGGTTTCATCAAGGAGCTGTAGCTCCCCAGTGCCTGCAGCACTCATGCCGCTCCAGACCATGATACTCCAACCACCATGCTTGACTGTAGGCAAGACACCCTTTGTACTCCTCACCTGTTTGCCGCCACACACGCTTGACACCATCTAAACCAAATAGGTTTATCTTGGTCTCGCAGATCACAGGACATGGTCCCAGTAATCCATGTCCTTAGTCTGCTTGTCTTCAGCAAACTGTTTGCGGGCTTTCTTGTGCATCATCTTTAGAAGAGGCTTCCTTCTGGGACTACAGCCATGAAGACCAATTTGATGCGTATGTGGCGTATGGTCTTAACACTGACAGCCTGACCCCCCACCCCTTCAAGCAATGCTGGCAGCACTCATATGTCTGTTTCCCAAAAACAACCTCTGAATATGATGCTGAGCACGTGCACTCAAATTCTTTGGTCAACCATGGTGAGGCCTGTTCTGAGTGGAACCTGTCCTGTTAAACCACGGTATGGTCTTGGCCACCATGCTGCAGCTCAGTTTCAGGGTATTGGCAATCTTCTTAAAGCCTAGGCCATCTTTATATAGAGCAACGGTTCTTTTTTTTTCAGATCCTCAGAGACTTCTTTGCCATGAGGTGCCATGATGAACTTCCAGTGACCAGTATGAGAGAGTGAGAGCGATAACACCAAACTTAACACACCTGAGACCTTGTAACACTAACCAGTCACATGACACCGGGGAGGGAAAATGGCTAATTGGGCACAATTTGGACATTGTCACTTAGGGGTGCACTCACTTATGTTGCCAGTGGTTTAGACATTAATGGCTGTGTGTTGAGTTATTTTGAGGGGACCGCAAATTTACACTTTTATACAAGCTGTACACTCACTAAGTGTAATTTCTTCAGTGTTGTCACATGAAAATATATAATAAAATATTTACAAAAATGTGAGGGATGTACTCATTTTTGTGAGATACTGTATGCACCTGACCTGTTTACTTCGGCCAATCTCAGCACAATGTCCTGTCAGAGCCACGATTGCCCAAAGGCAGTGCTCCTTTAGCCAATCATGGCTCAGGGGCTAAGTCCACACCCCACACTATATAAGGCTGCTTACACGGTAGCCGTGTGTAGTGTGTTAGGAGTGGAGATTAGGCAGTGTAGTTAGTGGATTGTGCTTTGATATTTAATGCAGTCAGTGCAGTGTAGTGTAGGGCTGATTCTTGTGTAACACGGTGTAGTGCAGTCAGTGTAGTGTAGTGCTGTGCTGATTCATCTTGTGTAACACAGTGTACTGCAGTCAGTTTAGTGTGTATTACTGTGCTGATTTTTGTGTAACACAGTGTAGTGCAGTCAATGTAGTGTAGTACTGTGCTGATTTATCTTGTGTAACACAGTGTTCTGCAGTCAGTTTAGTGTGTAATACTGGTAGGGTAGGGCTGATTCTTGTGTAACACAGTGTAGTGATGTCAGTGTAGTGTAGTGCTGTGCTGATTCATCCTGTGTAACACAGTGTAACACAGTGTACTGCAGTCAGTTTACTGTGTAGTGCTGTGCTGTGCTGTGAGTCTTGTGTACCACAGTGTAGTGGGGCCACTGAAGTGTTGGTGTATATAACACGTCTGAGTCACCCCACTGATCCCATTTTTTTTTTATTTATATATATATATTTTTATTTTCTATATATTTTTTTTTCAGCAGCATCAGGTTCTATTGCTGCAATATTAATACTCCCCCTTCTGTGTCATAGGTGCTATTACTTCTGCGTCAGCAGTGATTTATTTTGTTGAACAGCAGCACTATTTTTATTTAGGGCATAATTGCTGTCCCTCCTTTTGTGTTGTAGGTGCTATTCCTTCTGCGTCAGCAGTGGTTTTTTTATTTTGAATTTTCTTTTCGTGTCACAGCAGCACTAATAATATTTAGGGCATAATTGCTGTCCCCACTTCTGCATCGCAGGTGCTATTCCTTGTGCCTCAGCAGTGGATTTTTTTATTTAGTATTTTTTTTTCGTAGCACAGCAGCACAAATAATATTGAGGGCATAGTTGCTGTTCCGCCTTCTGCATCACAGGTGCTAGTCCTTCTGCATCAGCAGTGTTTTTATTTTTTATAGCGCAACAGCACTAATATTATTTAGGGCATAATTGTTGTCCCCCCTTTTGCGTCGTAGGGGCTATTCCTTCTGCATCACCAGGGGTTTTCTTTTTTTGGCTTTATTACATTTTTCTTTATTCAAAACTATAATAAAATGGTTTAGAGTGCACCAAGTACAAAAGCATTGCACCCACGCACCATATTCCCTTCCCACACTCTATAATTAAAAAGTTATAAAAATCCCCCCCAAAAAATAAAAAACAATTATAAAATGGTCTATAGTGCACCAAGCACAAAAGTATTGCACCCAAGCATCATATTTCCATCCCATATTCTATAATAAAAAGTTATAAAAACCCCCCCAAAAATCCCCATCATGTCTGAAAGACCAACAAGAAGAGGCAGACGCTCACAGGCCACTAAAAGAGGGCAAGCAGCCTCTGTGTCCACAGTGAAAAGTGGTGGACATGGTGCATCCTCTCTAAGCGGGGCACGCTTGCTTTTTTTTCCCAGTGCTGGCCATGTTATTGAGCCACACCATGCAGAAGAGTTGGTGGATTGGATGACTAAGCCATCCTCATCCTCCTCATCCTCTGTCACCCAGGCTCATATAAGTTTGCCTTCCACCGCAACTGCCAAAGCGGCCTATTCCACATGCTCTTTGTCCACAGCTACTCCTTCTGTAGCCTCACCATCATGCACGGAGGAGTCACCAGAATTATTCGATCATAGTGTCAGTTACATGATGCTGGAGGATGCGCAGCAATTTGAATGCTCCGATGTTGGTTCCCAGTTTAAGGAATGGAATAACGTGAGCATAGATAGAGGAGGGTGACAATGACGGACAAGCAACTAGCAGTCATGTTCCAAAACCTACAGCATACTGCCAAGTTTGCTCAAGAGATGAGGAGGAGGGAATATTAAGGTCACTGACTGTACTTAGGTGCCTGAGGGTATAGAGGAGGAAAGTGAGGAGGAGGCGGCACAATTTCTTTAAGGTAGGATGTCCTCCAGGGGCTGGCTGAAGGGCAGCCACCCTATTGCATCACACCACAGGGATCCACAGATGCAGGGTGCTGCTAATTCCCAGCTGACTTTCAAAAGTTCATTGGTGTGGGCTTTTTTCAACACATGTGCAGCAGACTGCAGCGTTGCTGTTTGCAATCTCTGTCTGCAGCATATCAAGCAAGGCCAGAACACCACATGGGCACCATATGCTTAACAAGACACATGACAACCTGCCATGCAGTCCTTTGGCACCTGAAAGACCCACATCATAATAAAAATGCAGACTTCTTCTTGCTCCTCATCTGGGATCTCTACCCCTACTATATCTCAAGTCTTCTCAAAAACCTGCACTGAGAGGGATGATAGTATAGAAATGGGTGCCACAGGTACTTGCACCCAATCTGCTAGCAGTACACCACCTGCTGATTTGACCAGCAGGCTAATGTCGTTACCCCAGTTGCTAAACCATAAAAAAATACTGTCCCAGCCATCCACACGCTCAGCATCTAAATACTAGCTTTGCCAAATTGCTAGCGCTACAACTGCTGCCTTTTTATCTGGTAGACTCTGCCCCCTTTGGTGAATTTGCAGAATGTGCTGTACCCCAGTGGCAGGTTCCAAAAAGAAACGTATTTTCACGTAAGGCCCCTCCAACTCTGTACCATCATGTGGAAGGCAATATTTTAGCCTCGTTGGACAGAGCTGCCAGCAGGAAGGTTCACATTACTGCTGACTCATGATCCAGCAGGCATGGTCAGGGATGTTTCATTTCCTTCAGGACATACTGGGTAACTCTGCTGGCAGCTGGGAAGGATGCAGGTCAGGGTTCAGTGCTGGAGCTTGTTCTGCCACCATGCCTCCAAAAATCTGGTGGTGATTCTGCCACATCTATCTGCTCCACCCCCTCCTCTTTTTCTTCCTCTATGGGCTCTTCTGCTGAATTGTCCTCTGAACCAGCAGTGCTCCCTAAGCGTTCAAGGGGCTACGCAAGTAGTCAGGCTAAAAGATGCCATGCTGTGCTTCAGTTGGTCTGTCTAGGGGACAGGAGCCACTCCAGGGCAGAGATTCTGTCAGCTCTGCAGGGGCAGGCTCAGGGGTTGTTGACACCACAGAAGCTTCAGCCAGGAATGATTGTATGTGACAATGGCACCAATCTTCTCTCCGCCCTCCAACAGGGACACTTGACACATGTTCCATGCTTGGCACATGTCCTGACTTTGGTGGTGTAGAGTTTCTTGAACAGGTACCTGGGCTTACAAGATCTTCTGAGGCAGGCCAGAAAAGTCTGTGGCCATTTCCGGCAGTCCTACAGTGCCAGTGCTCGGCTGGCTGACATTCAACGGGAATTCAACCTGCCTACCAACTGCCTCATTTGTGACATGCCCACCAGGTGGAACTCAATATTGGCAATACTACAGCAGCTGCACATGCAGCAGAGGGCCATAAATGAGTACCTGTGTGAGTATGGCACAAGGACAGGCTCAGGGGAGCTTGGCCTTACTTCGCCACACCAATGGCTGCTGATAAAGGATGCATGCACTGTCTTGTCACCATTTTAGGAGGCCACAAAGATGGTGAGCTGCGATGATGCATGCATCAGTGACACTGTCCCTCTAGTCTTTCTGCTGGAGCACATGCTTTGTGGAATCATGGACAGGGCATTTGAGGCAGAACAGTGGGAAGAAGAGGAGGACTTCCTTTCCTCACAAGGCCCTCTTTATGCAGATACCATTCCTGCGGGGGCCACAAAACACACAGGAAGAAGAGGAAGAGGAGGAGGATTGTGGCAGCATGGATGTAGAGGATAGCATACAGCAGTCTTAAAGGGATAGTTTTCATTCCCCAGAAACCCTAGGAGTTGTACATGGTTGGGGAGAGGTTGCTCCTGACAATGTCATCCTTAGTGGCCCAGGGGACTCAGAAGCTCATGCCTCCTCAAACTTACGTTGCATGGGCTCCCGGATTCTGCTAAGCCTGTGAAAGGACAAGAGAATTTGTGCTATCAAGGAGAGGGATAATTACTGGTTGGCAACCCTTCTTGATCCATGTTACAAGGGAAAAGTTGCAGAGCTCATCCTGCCTTCGCAGAGGGAGCAGAGGATGAAACATCTTGAGGACGCCTTGAAGAAAAATTTGTGTAACACCTTTTCAGACACTAGGAGGTTAACATTCTCTGGATGTGTTTCTGAGGCATCGTTCAGCCAAAGGTGGAGCAGTGGAGAAGGCAGCCAGCTGACCGATGCCTTTAAACAGTTCTTTAGTCCTCAGCAGCACCCAGGGCTGTTTTAAGCAACCATCGGCAGCGCCTGCAGCATATGGTGCAGGATTATCTAGGGGCAAGAGCAGACTTGGAGACCTTTCCAACTGAGCATCCACTGGGTTACTGGGTCTTGAGGATGAACCACTGGCCAGAACTTGCTCAATATGCAATCAAGCTACTGGCCTGTCCTGCTTCAAGTGTGCTTTCCAAATGGACATTCAGTGCTGTTGGAGGTTTTTTGACAGATAAAAGATTGCATCTGTCCACAGACTCAGTTGACCGGCTGACATTTATAAAATTGAATCATTCCTGGATCAATAGGAGCTATCAAGCCCCTGATGCTGATGTAACTGATTGCATTTTTGCTAGGGATCTGGGATCCCTTGAAGACTTCCTATGGTGCCTATCCTGTTCCTGAATCTTGATTATGCTAGCTTCCAACAATGTTTTTGGTTTACGGCACCACCAACACTCAAGGCCCAATTTTTCTGCATCTGTCTCACAGGTGCATGTACTTTCAATTTTTGTTTCGAATTTTTAACAGCAGGGCCCGTTCCTGCGTCCAGCAAGAATAACTGTGAGGGGTTACAGTATTCAGGTACCACCAACACCCAAGGCCCAGTTTTTCTGCACCTGTATGACAAGTGCATGTAATTTCAATTTTTGTTTCTAATTTTTACCAGCAGGGCCTGTTCCTGTGCCCAGCAAGAATAACTGTGAGTGGTTACAGTGTTCAGGCACCACTAGGGATGGGTGAAAGGTTTGGGCTGAGCATTAGTTTGGCCTAAACATCGCCCACTCAGGTACTCGCCTAACAACTAAACTTTCTCGGCACTTAGCGGGATGTTCGCCCACCGAGCACACAGTCAATATGTCACGAACAGGGGTCAGGCTCGAAGATCAGTTGCTATAGCAGTGGAAGCTCACACAGGAACCAGCAGGATAGAAACAGAGGCAGGTCACCCTGGCAGATGATGCAGTCTTACCTGAGGTGCGGAATCTAAGTACTAACCTGTGTTCACCAGAGTTCCTGATGGTGGCGATGGACTTTGCTGCATGTTAGCACAAGGTCGCAGGCCTCAGGATTGCCCCACCAGGAGGTGAGCAGACCAGGGTCCAGTAGCAGACATAGCAGCTAGTGATCAAGCAGAAGAATGAACAAAGAACAAGTCAAAGGTCGGTAATGAATAGTTGCATGAAGCAAAAGCACTGTCGAGGAGCAAGCCAAATGTCGGTAGCGAATGGTAGTGAAGATACGGACGGCAGCAGGAGAGATAAGTGAGATATTGGTGAGATACTGGTGAAGGCACAATATTCTGGCAACCAGGAAGTGAAGAGACATGGCTTAAATCTGGAAGTTCATGGGAGGAGCACAGGGTTCAAGGTTTAAGGCAATTAAGATTCACGGCAGGATCATTTAAGGATTTGTCCAGGGAGCTGTCCAGCTTTCCAAGTGGTTTAGCATGCAGAGACACTGCCAGACACAGCAGAGGTCCCAGGTTCAAGTCCAGGTCCTGACACAATAGGTTGTTAAGGCTTCCCTGCTGATAGCTGAATTAAAAAAAAAAATTGTAAAAAGAAAACATGAATAAAAAAAAAAGATTGGGATTAAAAACAACTTGGGGGACCCCATTACAAAATTAAGAAAAAAATCGGCATGGGGTCCTCCCCAAATTTCATACCAGACCCTTATCCGAGTATGCAGGCCAGGAAAGGGGGCCAGCACCCCCCCCTCCTGAACCATACTAGGTCACTTGCCCTCAACACAGGGAGGATGCTTTGGGGTGCCCCCCCAAAGCACCTAGTTCCCATGTTGATAGGAACAAGGGTCTCTTCCTGACATCCCTGGGCTGTGGTCGTGGGGGTCTGCAGGTGGAGGGCTTATCGGAATCTGGAAGCCCCTTTCAACAAGGCTGCCCTTAGATCCCGGCCCCCCCTCCCTATGTGAATGGGTGTTGGGTATGTAGTACCCCTACCCATTCACCAAAAATGTGTACAAAAAAAAATCACACAAGACAGTTTTTGACAAATCCTTTATTTTTTAAAAAAAGTGTCACCCGATGTAAATCCATCATCAATCACACCGCCCGCCACACCCGCCGACCTGAAAAAAAGGAGAAGAAAAAACTCTGCTCCCGGTAAAGGCTTCCCATCGGACTGCCTATTCGCATATTGACAGTTCTTATATAGGGAATGGGCGGGGCCACACCATGATGTCAGCTGACAGCCCCGCCTCTCACAACCTCACCGACGCAGCATGCACCGGTCCGTGACGTTACGAGGGGCGGGACACGGGGGCTATATAAAAACTGTCAAACCGCTAATAGGCAGTCTGCGGTAAGCATTCACCTAAAGTGGAGCTTTTTTTTTTTCTTTTTTTCGGGTTGGCGGACGGCATGATTGACAATGGATTTACATCGTAGGACACTATTTTTTTTATTTTTATTTTTGAATATTTTGAATAACTGTTTTATGTGTCTATTTTTTGTACACTTTTTGGGTGAATGGGTAGGGGTACGATGTACCCCTACTCATTCACATGGTGGGCCGGGATCTGGGGCCTCCAGATTCCGATAAGCCTCCCACCCGCAGAACCCCACAACCACAGCCCAGGGTTGTCAGCTAGAGGCCCAACATGGGGACAAGATGCTTTGGAGTGGGGGAGCAGAGCCCCACCTGCCCCAAAGCACCCACCCCCCCATGTTAAGGGCATGTGGCCTGGTAGGGTTGAGGAGGGGGGGAGCGCTCGCTCATCCCCTCCCCTTTCCTGCCCTGTCCGGCTGCATGCTCCGATAAGGGTCAGGTATGGATTTTGGTGGAGACCCTATGCCATTTTTTTTTTATCTGTATTGCTGGGAGCCAACAATATATTACAGCCGCAAGCAAGTTTAACCACTTCCCGCGAATCAACATAACTACATCGGCTCGGAGAAGTGGTTGTACCAGGGTGATGCCTGCAGCTAGAGGCATCATCCCAGTACCATTTTTTAGAGCCGGCGGTCGGCTTTCAGGTAATAACGACCAATGCGGCTCGGGAGTCGCTAGCCAGTTACCCCAGGGAGCGGGAGGGAATGCCCCCCTCCCGCCGCCTTCCACGGCACTGTCCAGGTCTCCCGTCCCACCGGGAGACCCGAGCAACCAGCTGGCACATCCGCCGGCTGGTTGGAGTCTCGATCACAGCCGGATGTAGTGACCCAAAAGGGGCGTGATGACGTCACATCCAGGTTACTCGGCGGCTAAAGGCGCTGAATTTAAAAAACTGTCAGTATTCAAAAATGCTGATTTCGACATTTTGAATACATTGAAGTGCAGTGGAGGGGTCTGGGGTCTTTTAGACCCCCGATCCCACCATAAAGTACCTGTCACTGCCTATTACTGTCACAAGGGATGTTTACATTACTTGTGAAAGTGATCAGATATTTTAAAAACTGTGTTAAAATGAAAAAATCAAATAAAAAAATACGAAACATTTTTTTTAAAGCACCCCCTTTGCCGTAAACTTGCTCACGAAAGAAAACTCATACAGAAGTTGCGCCCACAAACGTAAGCGCTGTTCAAACCACACATGTGAGGTATCACCGCGATCACCGGGGCGAGTGCAATACATCTAAAAAAAGAGCTACTCTGTAACTCTAAAGTGGTAACCGTTAAAAATGTTTAAAGCGTCGATGGAGATTTTTATTGACCGTAGTTTGTCGCAATTTTAAACCATAACATGTTAGGTATCTATTTACTCGGCGTGATATCATCTTTCACAATATACAAAAAAATGGGCTAACTTTACTGTTTAGTTTTTTTAAGTGCAGTGAAATTTATTTTTTCCCCAAAAAAATGGCAATTAAAAGGCCGCTGCGCAAATACCACGTGACAAAAAATATTGCAAAGGCCGCCATTTTATTCTCCAGAGACTTTGCCTCCAGGCACGATATTTAACCACTTGCCGACTGCCTAACGCCGATCTACGTCGGCAGTCAGCCCCTCACAGGCAAAGTGACATAGGGCTACGCTTGTGAGGGTCTAGGGAGCGAGCGCGCGCCCCCGGAGGCGCGCTCCCGCTCCCGCGTGGTCACGGACCCCCCCGCGCGTGTGACCAGCGGACCCGATGTCCGCCGGTCACTCGGCGATCGACGGGGGAGAGGGAGAAAGTCTGGCGGCTTGTGTAAACAAGCCACCTGTCATTCTCCTCTGTGTAAAAACACTGATCACACGGATCTACTATGTAGAGCCGTTGATCAGTGTCCTTACAGCTCAAGCCACAGCCAATCACAGTAGAAAGCACTCCCCTAGGGACACACACAGCCCCTCCCTCCCAAATAAAGTTAACCCCTTCACTACCAGTGTATTTTTACAGTAACAGTGCATATGTATAGCACTGATTACTGTAGAAATGTCACTGGTAACCCCAAAAGTGTCAAAAATGTCAGTCAAGGGTCCGATCTGTCCGCCCCAATGTCGCAGTACCGCAAACAAAATCGCAGATCGCCGCCATTACGCGTTAAAAAAAACAACAAAAATGACAAAAATCTTTCCCTTTGTTAGTAAACGCGATAACTTTTGCGCAAACCAATCAAAATACACTTTTTGCAATTTTTTTTACCAAACATAGGTAGCATAAAACAAATTGGCCGAAAATGTTAAAAAATTTTGATTTTTACATTTTTTTTGGGGGGAATTTCATATAAAAAAAAGTGAAAAATATTGCTATTTTTGCAAAATTGACGCTCTTTTTTTGTTTATAGCGCGTGATCAAAAAATCACACAGGTGATCAAATACCACCAAAAGAAAGCTCTGTTTGTGGGAAAAAAGGACGCCAAATTTGTTTAGGTACAGCGTCGCATGACCGTGTAATTGTCCGTTAAAGTCACGCAGTGCCGAATCGCAAAATACCCCCTGGTCGGAATGGGGGTAAAATCTTCCGGGGCTTAAGTGGTTAAAGACATTTTTCATTTTTATTGTTTCGCTTTAAGCATTATTAAAATCACTGCTCCTGTAAAAATGATTGTTTGCATTGATGCATGTCCATGGCAGTACCCGGGTCCCCATACACTTTTTATGTCAATAACTTGCTTTAAACCTTTAAAATGAGGACTTTTGATTTTTCATGTTCGTGTCCCATAGACTTAAATAGAGTTCGAATGTTCGCTAGAACTTTTCCTTTGTTCGAGATGTTCTGGTGCAAACCGAACAGGGGGGTGTTCGGCCCATCACTATCCCTTACCGGCATTGTGCCTGAGCACCCTCCTCCTCTCTGATTATTCTGCTGACTTCCTGGATGTCAGAAGATTTAAATTGTTGCCTATCAATGAAACCTAACTCCAACAGCAAGCCTGCTATGGTATAGTCAGGCTGTTCACTAAGCTCCTTATAGCATGTTTGTGGGACTTTGGTGGAATTAGTAGGAGGAGGAAAAGGGCCCATCAACAACACTGGCAGACAACTGGCTGCTTTTTGCTTGGGAGGTAGATGATAAAGGCTTTGTTAGGTAGTCAGTTGCACCCTGTGCATGCTGTGGCTGTATTGCTCAGCTAGTTTGAGTAAGAAAAGGCGTCTGCCTTTTCTTTAGTTTGTGTACCTCTACTATTGCTTTATTTTGTGGGACCTGCTCACCCCTACTACCTCTATATCTGCTACCTCCAGCACCTATAAAATATCTTCTATTTTATACCTGCTTTTCACTCTTTTTATTTTATGTGAATTGTCTATCTTTATTGACAACTGTAGATACAGGAGGGAGAATGTACGGTGCTTTAGTGCACACTAGTTTACTGCGACGTTCTGCACACCAAGAGCATGAGATAGCAACAAGTACATACTGCACACTTCAAACATTAAGAAAAAATGGTCCTAGCAACACAAAGTAAAATATATTATACCTGCCCAAAAAATCTAAAACCTAATAACAAATGCCAACTATATAACCCTGTGGAGGATTGCGGCACTATATTGAAAACATTAAGTATGTTAATGGGAAGTTCCAGTCTTTTCCATCTTTATCAACCACTTTTTTTAGACACAGCTCTTTGGTTGCCTTTGAGATGGCAGGGGTTGGTAGGTCTGTCAAAACTTCTTTAAGAGTACCATTACAGGAAAGCATGTGAAACAGCTCTTTTACTACAACGTTAGAGTATATGTTCTTGAGGGGGATTGCTTCTGGAAACCAGGTGGAATAGTCAAGGATTTTCAAATGTGTGCTGGTGCCCCCTAGTGGACGTCAGCAGTGGCCCAAATAAATCCATATTAAACCCTCTCAAATAGGACCTAATTTATAAACAAGCATACCGGAGGACTTAAAAAACATGGTATATTATTTGGGCATTCAAGGCAAGATTTACTTGCTCCTCAATTGCTTTTTAAATAGATGTATAGAAGAATAAGAATTTTTATTGCTACCCCCAACACATTAGAACTGGCGAGATCCAGTTCTAATCCTGTGTAAGACTTGGGAACAACCAGCTGCTCCACAACTTGCCTCTGCTCCTTCTTTAAACAATACAATAAATCCTGGTATACTGCAAAATTCTGGTTCTTGACCTATCCTATTTATCACCTTTACATTTTTCCACGCATTTGCTAAATTTGGATCCTGCAACTGTGTTGTTCCAAAATCTTCTCTAGCCACTGATATAATTGTTCTTTTTGGCACTGGTTTCCTTTGACCCCCAAACCATAATCACTAGTGGGAAGTTGTCAAGTGCCTCTGATGTAGGGATATCAACATCCCCTTAAAGAGGAACCAAAGTCTGCAATACGTGCCTTTCTTTCCATGGTCTGACATTCCTCACCAGTATCTTCTTTTGAGTGCTGGGCTGAGGCTGCCTTCATTGGCGGGCACAGGATGACAACAGTCCTGGGCATGCTCAGGAGTTCAGTCATCTCATCACACAGGATCTGTACCAGAATGTAAACTGAGCTGACTCTGAGAGGACAGGTAGGTTTATTTTATTGCAGAAAAGACATTGCATGTATCTTCTTTAATAAAGAGTCTGCCAGGTCACAGTCTTTAAAACTGAGATTTTAAGTTCAGGAAAAATAGTAATATTAATTACTTCAGACACATTTTCAAACTGGTTACCTGTCTTTCACCCCACAGCTCACAAAACAGATGAAAATCACAGCCCATTATTACACCGTATAGCAAGCTCTTAACCATACCCATGACATGCTTTACAGTTCCACTAGGTGTCTCTACTGATATCACCACAGTAAAGTAGACTTTGGCATCGACTTATCAACAAAGTATTCACATTTAGTCTATGCCAAGCTTGGCATGGTCACCCTAAACCTAGCTAGGAATACTCCTTTGAGTTTAGGATACTCATATGGCTGTGGGTTTCGAATCCCCCAGCCAGCAGTTTATTTATTGAAATCAGAGGTCAGAGTCCATGACAATGCAGGAACTCGAAGTTCCCCCGAAGAAGCCCATTTATTTGTCATTCGACGAACGAGCGAACATCCCCACTCCTTGACATCCTGATGTTGCAAGTCAGAATAGGCCTTTTAAGGCTCCTCCTTAAGTAGCTTCACACATTAAGTGACTTTCCCAAAGATGCCAAGGTAGGCCTCAATAACATCCTTCAGGGCCAATTTCTATAAAATGCTCAGCAAAGTTGTCAAACTGCCACTATCTGTCTTTCTACCAGGGCCTGTATCTGCTGCTGTAAAGACAAGTTCACTAGGAGACCTAGTGAGCTACAGTGAACTGTTGTACCTGTTGGGCGGTTAAGTAGTTTCGCTCTGCCTGAATATCATTTGCCAAAATCAGCTGTTTTATAAGCTCTTCCATTTTGTTGAGCAATAGGTGTCTATCTCTTTAAGGCCTTGCCCTCATCCTCCAACAAGTTGTAAGGGGGAAAGCTCAACTCGTACTGGCACTGGTAAACCATGAGACACCCAGGAAAAAGTCCAAGCAGGCTTATCCAGCACTTTAATTCTGCTAGGACTTAAACAATAACACTTTTTTTACAGCAAGTCCATTGCACAAAACCAACAAAACATCTGTGCGTCTCAGTCATTAGCTAAATTCAGGTCAGCTCCTGGCTAACAAGGTGCCTCCTGAAGGATTTCCTAAATCAAGCAGGCAACACTTTTTATTTATCTTTATCAGTTATAAACCCTGAAATCCCTCACTATGTGTATGTGAGAAAACATATTGTAACAGAAAAAAAGAATAGAAAATAAAAGAACACAAACCCCAATAAAACACAGAATTAAAAACGTAAAACACTGCTTGGGGGCAACAGCTGAAAAGCAATTACAGTTGTTGATACAGTCAAAAAAGTAGTTTAAAAAGTTGAGTCTAACTGTGAACATGATGGGGGGGGGGGGGGGGGTGTAGGGGTACACAAGACTATGTACTCCACCACTACTCAAACCTAAAGACCATAAAGACCACAATTAGGTCCATTCAGCATTAGAAAGAGATTTAGCTAACTCTTCTACTTCAAATAGCATTTATTAAAATATGTATCTAAAGCATAAAAATAAATATCTTATTTGCTCCAGCCTTAGTCTATTAAATATACCATCAAAAGCATTTCCATTACCTCTTGACCTTGATAGAAATCCAGTAAGCTCCAAAATTTGTGTTCTCTGCTTGTGTTGCCCTGAGATCTTAAAAGGATAGTTCAACTTTACAAAAATCTGCCTATGCCTTATGAAGCCTGACTAGAATACTCCCAGGACATTGCTAAGTACTCCCAGGAAGTGAGGCCTAGTCATTACTGCTCACCTCCACCATCACAGGAGGGAGCTCTTTCTCTGACTGAAACCCCCTCACATACTCCTTCTCTCCCCTTATGCAATAGCTCTTAGCTCAGCATTTGAGAGCTCACTCCTGTGATGGTGAAGATGAGCAGTATTGACGAGGCCTCACTTAGCAATGTCCTAGGTGAGAAATATCCCAGGACTGTTCCAGTCAGGCTTCAAAAGATATGTAAATGGCCTACACCTATAGCAAGGGCGTTATTCAACTTTGGTCAGAGCTGCACGGTTTTTCTTTTTTTTTTCTTTTTTTATCTACAGATCCCCCTTATCTGCATAGGCAGTTTTGTGGTAAAGATGAACTATCCTGTTAAGCATTATTATTATTAGCTCTGCCCAGTTCACTTTTGTAGACTACAGAACAGCTTCACCCTATTGTATAGACATATTTCTTTAATAGATACAGTACAGGGAATGAACGTTGACACCTTAGGAAACAAGGAGTGTTACTGGCAGAATAACCAGGTGAAAGCAAATGGGAAAAGGAATGCAGCCACCACACATATATAAGAACTGATATTCTACAATATATTACATTTTGTTTTTGAGTTTAGGCACTCTAAGCTAAGCATGGCAAGAGACGTTGAGTGAGGATAATACGAGTGGGGGATCTTTATAGCATATACTATTACCCTTTGACTAAAAAAAATCCATCCTTTATATTTTTACACTAGTATTATACAGTATGTAACTGATTCTCAGAGAATAGTGATCTGAGAATTATGAGTCATATTTAATGCCTGTTTGTAAAACATTTATACTGAACTTGTAGAACAGGATAGAGGGTACATAAAAAATATAAACTTAAAAAAAAAAATTATAAAATGCTTATTACCCTTCAATGGCTCAGCACCACTGTTTTTTCAGCTGCCACTACAGTATTTACTAAGAAAAATCCTGAAGGCCAAGCTCAGAATGTGTTCGCAAAAGTCTCTTTTTTACATCTTTGATAAATATAAGTTTGACTGCCCAAGTGATATATAGAACATCAGTTAACCATTTCTTCTTAAATTTAATTTTGTTTCTTTCAGATGTGTATCATGAAATCCACCAGATGTTGTGAAAAAAAGCAAGAGGGCATATACTGAAATAAGAAAAAAAAACCAAA